>NC_091227.1:2516784-2534284 GCF_040958095.1 Procambarus clarkii | reverse complement strand
TATCGTTCTCATAGTCCCTTTCCGATGTTCGTCTTATGTTAATGTAATCGTTCCTAGCTCTGTTGTATCTGATTCTGTTGTCCTCTGTCCTTTGTCTTCTGTACTTCCTCCACTCCCGCCTGCTGGCCATTTTTGCTTCCTGACAGTGTCTATTAAACCATGGGTTATTATATTCCTTTTTATTTTTTCCCTTTACTGTTGGTATAAATCTCTCTTCGGCCTCCTGGCATTTCTGTATGACTAGGTCCATCATATCTTGAACTGTTTTTCCTCTAATTTCTTCCTCCCACTGCACTTCACCCAGATAGTCCCTTATCCTCTTATAGTCCCCTTTCCTGTAGTCAACTCTCCTTTCCCAGATCTCTTGTCCCATGGTCATAAGTTTGAATTCCATCATGTAGTCAAAGACTAGGACACAATGGTCACTGGCCCCTAGAGGTATTTCATGCTCTAAATTCTCGATATCTTCTACGTTCTGGGTGAAAATCAGGTCTAATAGGCTCGGTGCATATCCTCCTCTTTCCCTTGTGTCTTCCTTCACATGTTGTGTTAGGAAATTCCTGTCTATAACATCTACTAATTTTGCTCCCCACGTTTCGTCCCCTCCATGGGGATTCCTTGATTCCCAATTTATCTCTCCATGATTTAGGTCCCCCATGATCAGCAGCTTCGCTCTCATTCTGTGGGCTAGTGTTGCTGCCTTCTGCAGTTCATCTATACATGCCTTGTTGTTGTCATCATACTCCTGCCTGGGTCTTCTACTATTTGGTGGGGGATTGTAGATTACCAAGATCACAATCTTCCTCCCATCTACTGTCAGAGTTCCATGTATGAAGCTTGTGCACTCATTGGTAACTCGATTTCCCAGGTCTTCAAACTTCCATTTCCGCTTTATTAGGAGTGCCTCCCCCTCCCTGTCTCTGTGTCCTCTCTTTTCGTATCACCTGGTACCCTTCAGGAAAGATTGCATCTGAGATCATGTCATTAATTTTAGTTTCCACAATCGCAACTATGTCAGGATCTGCTTCACTCACTCTTTCTTTTATCTCTTCTGCTTTATTTGATACCCCATAAGCATTGGTGTACCAAACCTTGAGATTCTTCATGGAAACTCTTGTACCAGAGTTCTCCCTTTCTCTGGGGGTCTGGGGGGATCTAGGGGTGTCCGGAGGGTGACTGGGGGCAGGGGGGGGATCTGGAAGATCTGGGGGGGTGTCTGGGGGATGACTGGGGGGGGAGGATCCGGGGGATGTCCGGGGGGATCCGGGGGTGTCTGGGGGGGTCCGGAGGGTGTATGGGGGGTGAAAGAGGTCAGGAGGGCTGCTTGGGGGGCTAATGGGGGCTGGGCTTCTAGGAAGGTAGGTAGGAGGGTCTGGGGTAGGGCCTGGGTAGGTAGGTCTGGAGTGGGAAGGGCATACTGGGTCTGAAGATTAGGGAGGGTCTGATAGGCATAGAGGGGTTGAGAGATAGCGTAAGGTTGGGAGTCAGATAGAGGTTGAGAGGTTGGGAGGCTGAAGGATAGAGGGGGTATGGGGAACCTCCCACCCCCCTCGCAAGGGTGGGGGGTCACATGGAAGGAGAGGGGATGAGGAGGGGTGAGGGATGGGTAGGTTATGTGTTGTAATCCACAAGTTAGTAGGAATTATTAGCTAGAGGATCATTACTACAACACTTAACGAATGATGATTGGAAGTACATGTTAAGTAGACAGACTATGGATCACATATCTAAGAAAGGTCAATGGATTAAGACCGAAGCTGTTTAGCCAAATTAATAATTCCTGGAAAGAGGAATTATTCTTCGTCAGGCTTCTAGGATCAAGGTTACCGCTCTAGGGATAAGGTTAATCGGATTATACTTCCTTGAGAGGCGTGGTGAAATGTTTGAGGCCAGGGTTGGCTAAAGTCAGTCTGATTGTGGGAGTTGAACTGAGAAGTCCTCTGGATCTCCGTTTGTGGCAGCAGCGAAGTGTAGCAGACAGCTATGCGAGAACCTGCTGTGATCTTAGTGACCAAGTTAAGTCTGCAGTATTGAATGAAAGACTAACCGGGGTGGAGCGTTGTAGTAATCATTCCGTATTAGGGACTTAGGCGGAAGTTACGAGTGTGGGTGGTGATCGCAGAGGTCAAGTGGTCTATGGGTATTGGAAGTGTATGGACCTAATAGAGTATGTTAATATGTTATTATTTGTCTGAGTCTATTCTTGGTAATTAAATGACAAAACCCGACGGCCTTTAAATACCTTCCATCTGTCCCCTCATAGTGTTCCTGGTTTGGTTGGTGAGGGAATGTTAGGGAATTGGTAGACGACATATTTGGTGGCAGCGCAAACAGGTTTTGGAACACTTTGAGAGATGAAGGAAGTGTGTTTCTGGTTTAGTTGTGAGGGAATGTTCGGGAAATGGTAGACGTCGGGTTGTGGTGAGAATGGTGGTTACTAGACGGAGGAAAGAAGGGTCAGGTGAGACCAGGTCAGAGGTGTTAGTTAATTAAAGGGACTAGGCCATTGTGGGGCACATGTGGGTTTATTTCTTTCCTTCCAGATTCCCGCAATGAGAGACGGCTAAGATGCAAGTCTGGACCACTGAAGCATCGGGATCCAAAACAAGTGCAGTGTTCGTAGTGCGGATTATACAGTGTTCGTAGTGCGGATTATACAGTGTTCGTAGTGCGGAGTATACAGAGTGGCGAGGTAAACTAGCGCGGGTGAATGTGGGCCGTGGGCCATGTGCGGGCCAGCGTGGGCCATGTGCGGGCCAAGCGATGGGTGGGCCAAGCGAGCCGCACCTTGGAGCTTGTTTTATATCGTTGGTAAGGCGGTAATAATGAGAAAACATTGCTAAGGACAGATCAAGCGTGAAAATTGCGTAATTTGAAGTAAATTAAATATCAGTTAAAGTGTAAATCGAATATTTTAAGGATAATGAAATATTACCTAAAGTACTGCGCGAGTTCCTGCGTTGTCAGGTGTAGATACAGAAAATAGGCGCAGTGAATTATGGACGCCTTGGCATAGCGAGCGACGCATAATTTGACGTCTGGGGTTCGCCGTCTAGTGTACCCTGGCGAGGTCCATGGAGATTTTTAGTGGGTGCAGGTAGCATTATGGAGAGTGTTACCTTGGGACACGGGGAGCGTGTCCCGTCGGTGGGGGTGTGTGGCGCCGGGAGTAGTGCATGCTTGTGTATTGGTGTTTGGACGCCAAGTGTAGTGCATGGTTGTGTATTGGCGTTTGTACGCCGGGGTGTGTAGTGTAATGCACGTGTAGTGGCTTATTAAACGCCAGCGTAATGCATAGTATTTACTGTAGTGAAATGTGCATGTTTTGACTGTTGATATTATGGATGTAGTATAGTACATGACATTGTTGGCATTGTAGCGCCAAGGTGTAGCATGTGTAGCATAACTGGTTGTTGTAACACCGGGTGTATTGTAGACATTAGCGTTGAAGTGTAACGCAGGTGGTAGAGTGTGGCGGGTGGCCACTACACAAAAAATTATGCCTGACGAGTATTGGTCAGGTAATTAACGGATTACGAGAGAAAAGGGAGTGTGTGTGGCGTCTGGTAACTTATTGGTGGTGTTATTGGTGGTGACGTCTCGTGGTGTTTTGATGCGCTCTGGCGCAAGGCATATGCCTGTGGTGGTAATGGTGTTGGGGGACGCCGTGTGTGTTGTGTTGATGGCGTTGAAGACGCTGTGTGTATGTTGAGGGCGTTGAAGACGCCGTGTGTTGTGTTGAGGGCGTTGGGGACGCCGTGTGTGTGTTGAGGGCGTTGGGGACGCGGGTGTTGTGTTGAGGGCGTTGGGGACGCCGTGTGTTGTGTTGAGGGCGTTGGGGACGCCGTGTGTTGTGTTGAGGGCGTTGGGGACGCCGTGTGTTGTGTTGAGCGTTGGGGACGCCGTGTGTTGTGTTGAGGGCGTTGGGGACGCCGTGTGTTGTGTTGAGGGCGTTGGGGACGCCGTGTGTTGTGTTGAGGGCGTTGGGGACGCCGTGTGTTGTGTTGAGGGCGTTGGGGACGCCGTGTGTTGTGTTGAGGGCGTTGGGGACGCCGTGTGTTGTGTTGAGGGCGTTGGGGACGCCGGTGTTGTGTTGAGGGCGTTGGGGACGCCATTGGGTGGTGTAGTGTAGTGGCGTTTGGACGCCTGGTATGGAGTGTGGTGTTGTGAGTACATAGCGGCACAGGAGGCCAGGTGATGGTGGGTACGGTGAGTATCGGTGTAATGAGGTCAGGTGTGTCAGGACGCAGAGCCTGGCTGTTGAGAGACGTGGTGTTATAATGAGGTCATAAGTGGTTGGGTTGACCAGAGGTGATGGTGTGTCGGAGTGGGTAAGTCTTATGGATAAGATTACAATGTAGAATTTCAAAATTTCAGGTGTTGATGGTTGCAGTGGGCGTGCCAAGTAGATATACTAATTTCACATTAATTAAGTTGTTGCAGGAATCTCGCTAGAGGCGAGCCAGTGGCAGTATGATGCTTTAGTGACATTAGTTGTGAAATGATTTTAATGTGGTATTTATTGTGATAATGTATGTGTATGTATATACTGTATATTACCTCATCGGCACCATTACTGAGTGTTAGGCTTGAGAAGGTCCCCCGGGATCATGTCACAGAGCTTCAGGTAGAGTAGAAGGGAAGCTATGAGGCTACACTCAGTAATTCTAGAAAAAAAAGGGGAGGAAGTGAAGTCAACGTGACGTTATGGCGAAATTCGCCCCCTGACATCAAAGCAGGGATAAGGGCCAGCTGCAATGGTTTTGCAGCTGCGCTCAGGCTATATATGGGGAGAGAGTAAGGAGCCGAGGGGGTTATGTAATAATGGGATCGAGCCAGGGGGCTCCGAGGGAATATTTTGCAGGTACAGCGGTCGGGAAGGTGTGAATACAGGTGGACACACTCTGGGCGGATGGGCCTAGAGTAATGTGCTACAGCTGTGGTGAGCACAGCAAGGAAGGATGACCAGAGAGCTGTGAGGTATCTACAGCGTTCTGGGATTGGTGCCCTGGAACGAGACGTCAGCACAGACCCGAGGGAACATGACCCTGGGGTAGGAATCTCCGTTGCTCTGGAGGCCAGGATCACGTTAGCTCAGAGCAACGATGGGACATTGACAACATTCACCAGGCTGGACAGCCTGGGTTTTGTCTGGGTCATGGAGGATCTATGACCTAGCAACCATGGGACACGAAGACAAGAGAAGTGATGCTGCCAATTGTGGAGGAGGCCAGTGAAACATTGTGTGACCATTGTAAGCCCTTATGTCAACAGTACAGGGCAAGATGTTAAACTGTTAGTAACTTATTACTAAGGATGAAGAACCTTAGATATATATGTGTGTGTATATATTAATGACTAGTGTCATTTCTGTTTAAGTGCCAGCATTCTGGTCCATGTAATTTTATGGTTATGTTTGTATGTAATTATATGTCAGCAGTTTAGGTATATGTGCATTGTTGGAGATGGGAAAAATTATTACAGACTATTTTACCTGTGCTATGATGTGAATATAATGTATATGTTGGAGAAGTGTTGAGTCATGTCGGGGAAAATTTTAATTTATTTCATCGTGTGTATGGTGAACTTATTGGATGATTTTTTAGTTGTACATATATGGTGGGTGCATCCTCTAGGTCCTTGCACTAATGGAACCATTGCAATGATGCATATGGGGACATATGCGTGTTTAAGGAGGGGAGTGGTGTTGTAATCCACAAGTTAGTAGGAATTATTAGCTAGAGGATCATTACCACAACACTTAACGAATGATGATTGGAAGTACATGTTAAGTAGACAGACTATGGATCACATATCTAAGAAAGGTCAATGGATTAAGACCGAAGCTGTTTAGCCAAATTAATAATTCCTGGAAAGAGGAATTATTCTTCGTCAGGCTTCTAGGATCAAGGTTACCGCTCTAGGGATAAGGTTAATCGGATTATACCTTCCTTGAGAGGCGTGGTGAAATGTTTGAGGCCAGGGTTGGCTAAAGTCAGTCTGATTGTTGGAGTTGAACTGAGAAGTCCTCTGGATCTCCGTTTGTGGCAGCAGGGAAGTGTAGCAGACAGCTATGCGAGAACCTGCTGTGATCTTAGTGACCAAGTTAAGTCTGCAGTATGTGAGTATTGAATGAAAGACTAACCGGGGTGGAGCGTTGTAGTAATCATTCCGTATTAGGGACTTAGGCGGAAGTTACGAGTGTGGGTGGTGATCGCGGAGGTCAAGTGGTCTATGGGTATTGGAAGTGTATGGACCTAATAGAGTATGTTAATATGTTATTATTTGTCAGAGTCTATTCTTGGTAATTAAATGACAAAACCCGATGGCCTTTAAATACCTTCCATACGTTCATTCATTGTGTTCCAGTACAAACCTAGTGGTACGCCTCAAGGGTCTGGTGTGTGTAGGAGTATAGGTGGTAGTAACGGTTGCTGAGGCAAGGTGTTATGTGTTGTGTAATCGCTGTGTTCGGAATGAACCGGGGTTCAGTGTCACGACATATGAGGGTTGAGGGGATGAGGGTTGGGTGGGTTCTTGGGGTTGAGGGGATGAGGGCTGGGTGGGTTTTGGGGGATGAGGGATGAGGGCTGGACGGGTTTTGGGGGTTGAGGTGATGAGTGGGGTCCTTGGAATGTGGGATGAATTTGACTGCAATGGGGTCAGAGGGGTCAAGGGAGGTGTTGGGGAGATAAGCAGGGGCAGGGAGGACTGATTTGGGGAGAGGAGTGACCTGAGAAGGTGTGAGCTGGTTAGCATGGGGTGGATTAGCATTGGGGTGTGTAGCTACGCTCAAATGGGAAGAGTTGTATTGTTGTTAGCTTGCTCTGTGGGCTATCTGCTCCTCCTTCGTCATGAATTTGTCAATGTATACGTTGTAGTAATTTTCGCTACCTCTGAGTAAGTGTTTGTGACGCAGTATGTAATCCACTGCCTCTTCGTTAGTGAACTGTACCAGGACAGGTCGTTTCCTGTTACAGTTGTATGGCCCAATGCGTCGTTGGACTTGCACCTCATTCCCTGCCATCTGGGCTCTCATGTCTCTCAAGATCCCCTGTAGCTCCAAATCCTCAATCTCCATCCTTTCCTGCCTCGATGGTGCCCTGGCTTCAAGCAATCCATGGATTATGATTGTCCTCTTTCTCAGTTCAGGGTCATGCTGGTGGCCCTCTCCCTGGCTGACCCCCACCCCTCCCACACCCGCTACTCCACCTACTACTACTCCCCGTTCCCCTGCCAAGCTTCCCTTATTCCTGCCAAATTCATTAGTAAGCCTAGATATTTCTCCTTGCCATTCTACCCTGCTCTTCGTGATTTCCTCTTGAATATAATCCAAAAACTCTTGTTTGAGTCTTTGAACCTCGTCCTGTATCTTATTAAAGACTTCACTTTTAATCCCCTGGATTAGATCATCTATCCAAACATCCCTCTTCTCTACAAATTTCCCAATCATCTTCTCCACAAACCTATCTTCTTCCTCAATCATAATACTGTTGGACCTAGACGATCTTCCTGACCTAGTCATTGCTATAATGCAACCTTACCCACAGGGGTTCCAAGTATCTTACCGTCCTGCTAACACAATAGGTGAGTGAATCTCCAAGCGTCGTCCCACGTGGTGGTAGGAGGGTTGCTGCCGGGGGTAAGGTCACGGTCAGAGGTCGGTGAGGTCTGCTCCACACTGCACACTGCCACAGTACTTCATCAACTATTTTCAATTTTGCTACTTAAACTGTTTTTCTTCACTACCTTATGGCTTTGGTCAAAACCCAAGGTTTTTTCATACACTTGTACACACTTTTTCACTTCGAAGTTGCCTGATTACCCCTCCCACTCCACTAGTGAACCAGGAGCTCCCAACCCACGTCCACCCAACATGATGGTCACAACACAAGTGAACTAGTGTGTGTGTGTGTGTGTGTGTGTGTGTGTGTGTGTGTGTGTGTGTGTGTGTGTGTGTGTGTGTGTGTGTGTTGTGTGTGTGTGTGTGTGTGTGTGTGTGTGTGTGTGTGTGTGTGTGTGTGTGTGTGTGTGTGTGTGTGTGTGTGTGTGTGTGTGTCTGTGTGTGTTGTGTGCGTTGTGTGTGTGTGTGTACTCACCTAGTTGTACTCACCTAGTTGTCTTTGCGGGGGTTGAGATCTGGTATGACAGTCCATCATACCCTGTACAGACTTATCTCTGAGGTCTGTGTCCCAAGGTAGTTCACTTAGGAAACTTCTCATCTGTTCATAATTCCCCTTTCGGTATGCCAGCCTTTTGATTCCTAGTTCTTTTTTGGGGGAGATAATTCCTAGCTCTACCAGGTATTCAAAGTTCAATACACTGTGATCACTCATTCCAAAGGGCGCTTCCATCTTAACTTCCCTTATATCCCACTCATTTAGGGTAAATATCAAATCAAGCATTGTGTGTGTGTGTGTGTGTGTGTATGTAATTACCTAAGTGTAGTTACAGGATGAGACCTACGCTTGTGGTGTCCCGTCTTCCCAGCACTCTTTCTCATGTAACGATTTGAAACTACTTATGGTCTTGGCCTCCACCACCTTCTCACCTAACTTGTTCCAACCGTCTACCACTGTTTGCGAAAGTGAATTTTCTTATATTTCTTCGGCATCTGTGTTTAGCTAGTTTAAATCTATGACCTCTTGTTCTTAAAGTTCCAGGTCTCAGGAAATGTGTGTGTGTGTGTGTGTGTGTGTGTGTGTGTGTGTGTGTGTGTGTGTGTGTGTGTGTGTGTGTGTGTGTGTGTGTGTGTTGTACTCACCTAGTTGTGCTTGCGGGGGTTGAGCTCTGGCTCTTTGGTCCCGCCTCTCAACCGTCAATCAACAGGTGTACAGGTTCCTGAGCCTATTGGGCTCTATCATATCTACACTTGAAACTGTGTATGGAGTCAGCCTCCACCACATTGCTTCCTAATGCATTCCATTTGTCAACCACTCTGACACTAAAAAAGTTCTTTCTAATATCTCTGTGGCTCATTTGGGCACTCAGTTTCCACCTGTGTCCCCTAGTGCGTGTGCCCCTTGTGTTAAATAGCCTATCTTTATCAACCCTGTCGATTCCCTTGAGAATCTTGAATGTGGTGATCATGTCCCCCCTAACTCTTCTGTCTTCCAACGAAGTGAGGTTCAATTCCCGTAGTCTCTCCTCGTAGCTCATACCTCTCAGCTCGGGTACTAGTCTGGTGGCAAACCTTTGAACCTTTTCCAGTTTACTCTTATGCTTGACTAGATATGGACTCCATGCTGGAGCCGCATACTCCAGGATTGGTCTGACATATGTGGTATATAATGTTCTGAAAGATTCCTTACACAAGTTTCTAGGCCGTTCTTATGTTAGCCAACCTGGCATATGCTGCTGATGTTATCCTCTTGATATGAGCTTCAGGGGACAGGTCTGGCGTGATATCAACCCCCAGGTTTCTCTCTCTCTGACTCTTGAAGTATTTCATCTCCCAAGTGATACCTTGTATCTGGTCTCCTGCTTCCTACTCCTATCTTCATTACATTACATTTGCTTGGGTTAAACTCTAACATCCATTTGTTCGACCATTCCTGCAGCTTGTCCAGGTCTTCTTGAAGCCTCAAGCTGTCCTCCTCTGTCTTAATCCTTCTCATAATTTTGGCGTCGTCAGCAAACATTGAGAGGAATGAGTCTATACCCTCTGGAGATCATTTACGTATATCAGAAACAGGATAGGTCCAAGCACAGAGCCCTGTGGGACTCCACTGGTGACTTCCTGCCATTCTGAGGTCTCACCCCTCACTATAACTCTCTGCTTCCTATTGCTTAGGTACTCCCTTATCCACTGGAGCGCCCTACCAGTTACTCCTGCCTGTTTCTCCAGCTTATGCATCAACCTTTTATGGGGTACTGTGTCAAAGGCTTTCCGACAGTCCAAAAAAATGCAGTCCGCCCATCCTTCTCTTTCTTGCTTAATCTTTGTCACCTGATCATAGAATTCTATCAAGCCTGTAAGGCAAGATTTACCCTCCCTGAACCCATGTTGATGGGTTGTCACGAAGTCTCTTCTCTCCAGATGTGTTACTAGGTTTTTTCTCACAATCTTCTCCATCACCTTGCATGGTATACAAGTTAAGGACACTGGCCTGTAGTTCAGTGCCTCTTGTCTGTCACCCTTTTTAAATATTGGTACTACATTAGCAGTCTTCCATACTTCTGGTAGGTCTCCCGTTTCCAGTGACCTACTATACACTATGGAGAGTGGCAAGCTAAGTGCTCCTGCACACTCTTTCAATACCCATGGTGAGATTCCATCCGGTCCAACAGCTTTTCTCACATCCAGCTCCAATAGGTGCTTCTTGACCTCATCTCTTGTAATTTCGAACCTTTCCAAGGTCACCTGGTTTGCTGCCACCTCTCCTAGCAACGTGACTTCTCCCTGTTCTATTGTAAAGACCTCCTGGAACCTTTTGTTGAGTTCTTCACACATCTCTTTGTCATTCTCTGTGTACCTGTCCTCGCCCACCCTAAGTTTCATCACCTGTTCCTTCACTGTTGTCTTTCTCCTGATGTGACTGTGTAGTAGCTTTGGTTCGGTCTTGGCTTTATTAGCTATATCATTTTCATACCTTTTCTCAGCTGCTCTTCTCACACTAACATACTCGTTCCTGGTTCTCTGGTATCTCTCTCTACTTTCTGGTGTTCTGTTATTACGGAAGTTCCTCCATGCCCTTTTGTTCAGCTCCTTTGCTTTCATACATTCCCTATTAAACCACGGATTCTTCCTTTGCTTCTCTGTTTTTTCCTGTTGGGCTGGGACAAACCTGCTTACAGCCTCCTGACATTTTTGGGTGACATAGTCCATCATGTCTTGTACAGACTTAGTTCCGAGTTCTGTGTCCCAATGTATATCCCATAGGAATTTGTTCATCTCCTCGTAGTTTCCCTTTCGGTACGCCAGCCCTTTGTTTCCCAGTTCTTTTTTGGGGGTGATAATTCCTAGCTCAACCAGGTACTCAAAGCTCAATACACTATGATCACTCATTCCCAAGGGGGCTTCCAACTTAACTTCCCTTATATCCGACTCATTTAGGGTAAATATCAGATCAAGCAAGGCTGGTTCATCCCCTCCTCTCGTTCTTGTCGGTCCCTTGACGTGTTGACTTAGAAAGTTTCTTGTTGCCACATCCAGCAGCTTAGCTCTCCATGTATCTGAGCCTCCATGTGGGTCTCTGTTCCCCCAATCTATCTTTCCATGGTTGAAGTCTCCCATGATTAGTAGCCTGGATCCGTTCCTGCTAGCCACAGAAGCTGCTCTCTCTATTATATGATGGTGGCCAAGTTGTTTCTATCATATTCCTGTCTGGGTCTTCTGACATTCGGTGGGAGGTTATATATGACTACTACTATAATTTTCTGTCCTCCAGTTGCTATGGTGCCTGATATGTAGTCACTGAAACCTTCACAGTTCTGAATTACCATCTCTTCGAAACTCCAACCTTCTCTTAGTAGCAAAGCTACACCACCTCCTCCTCTCCCTTCTCTCTCTTTCCTCACTACAAGTGAGGGAAAGAGTGTGTGTGTGTGTGTGTGTGTGTGTGTGTGTGTGTGTGTGTGTGTGTGTGTGTGTGTGTGTGTGTGTGTGTGTGTGTGTGTGTGTGTGTGTGTGTGTGTGTGTGTGTGTGTGTGTGTGTGTGTGTGTGTGTGTGTGTGTGTGTGTGTGTGTGTGTGTGTGTGTGTGTGTGTGTGTGTGTGTGTGTGTGTGTGTGTGTGTGTGTGTGTGTGTGTGTGTGTGTGTGTGTGTACTCACCAAATTGTCCTTGCGGGGGTTGAGCTTTGGCTCTTTGGTCCCGCCCCTCAACTGTCAATCAACTGGTGTACAGATTCCTGAGCCTACTGGGCTCTATCATATCTACATTTGAAACTGTGTATGGAGTCAGCCTCCACCACATCACTGCCTAATGCATTCCATTTATTAACTACTCTGACACTGAAAAAATTCTTTCTAACGTCTCTGTGGCTCATCTGGGTACTAAGTTTCCACCTGTGTCCCCTTGTTCGTGTCCCAGCCGTGCTGAAGAGTTTGTCTTTGTCCACCCTGTCAATTCCCCTGAGAATTTTGTAGGTGGTTATCATGTCTCCCCTTCTTCTGTTTTCCAGGGATAGGTTCAGCTCCTTTAGCCTTTCCTCGTAGCTCAATCCTCTCAGTTCCGGGACGAGTCTGGTGGCATACCTCTGAATCTTCTCTAACTTTGTCTTGTGCTTAACTAGGTATGGACTCCAGGCTGGAGCTGCTTACTCAAGGATTGGTCTTACATAAGTGGTATACAGGGTTCTGAAAGATTCCTTACACAAGTTTCTAAAGGCAGTTCTTATGTTGGCCAGTCTAGCATATGCCGCTGATGATATTCTTTTGATGTGGGCCTCTGGGGAGCTCTGGCTCTTTGGTCCCGCCTCTCAACCGTCAATCAACTGGTGTACAGGTTCCTGAGCCTACTGGGCTCTATCATATCTACACTTGAAACTGTGTATGGAGTCAGCCTCCACCACATTACTTCCTAATGCATACCATTTGTCAACCACTCTGACACTAAAAATTTCTTTCTAATATCTCTGTGGCTCATTTGGGCACTCAGTTTCCACCTGTGTCCCCTTGTGCGTGTGCCCCTTGTGTTAAATAGCTTGTCTTTATCTACCCTATCAATTCCCTTCAGAATCTTGAATGTGGTAATCATGTCCCCCCTAACTCTTATGTCTTCCAGCGAAGTGAGGTTTAATTCCCGTAGTCTCTCCTCGTAGCTCATACCTCTCAGCTCGGGTACTAGTCTGGTGGCAAACCTTTGAACCTTTTCCAGTTTAGTCTTATCCTTGACTAGATATGGACATGCTGGGGCTGCATACTCCAGGATTGGCCTGACATATGTGGTATACAAAGTTCTGTATGATTCTTTACACAAGTTTCTGAATGCCGTTCGTATGTTGGCCAGCCTGGCATATGCCGCTGATGTTATCCCTTGATATGGGCTGCAGGAGACAGGTCTGGCGTGATATCAACTCCCAAGTCTTTTTCTTTCTCTGACTCCTGAAGAATTTCCTCTCCCAGATGATACCTTGTATTTGGCCTCCTTCTCCCTACACCTATCTTCATTACATTACATTTGGTCGGGTTAAACTCTAACAACCAATTGTTCGACCATTCCTTCAGTTTGTCTAGGTCTTCTTGAAGCCTCACACAGTCCTCTTCTGTCTTAATCCTTCTCATAATTTTGGCATCGTCCGCAAACATTGAGAGAATGAATCTATACCCTCCGGGAGATCATTTACATATATCAGAAACAAGATAGGACCGAGTACAGAGCCCTGTGGGACTCCACTGGTGACTTCACGCCAATCGGCGGTCTCACCCCTCACCGTAACTCTCTGCTTCCTATTGCTTAGTTACTCCTTTCTCCACTGGAGGACCTTACCAGCTACACCTGCCTGTCTCTCCAGCTTATGCAACAGCCTCTTATGCGGTACTGTGTCAAAGGCTTTCCGACAATCCAAGAAAATGCAGTCCGCCCAGCCCTCTCTTTCTTGCTTAATCTGTGTCACATGGTCGTAGAAATCTATTAAGCCAGTAAGGCAAGATTTACCCTCCCTGAATCCATGTTGGCGATTTGTCACGATGTCCCTTCTCTCCAGATGTGATACCAGGTTTTTTCTCACGATCTTCACCATCACCTTGCATGGTATACAAGTCAAGGACACTGGCTTGTAGTTCAGTGCTTCTTGCCTGTCGCCCTTTTTGTATATTGGAACCACATTCGTCATCTTCCATATTTATGGTAGGTATCCTGTCTCCAGTGACCTACTATACACTATGGAGAGTGGCAAGCAAAGTTCCTCTGCACACTCTTTCAGTACCCATGGCGAGATCCCGTCTGGACCAACAGCCTTTCTAACATCCAGATCCAGCAGGTGTTTCTTGACCTCCTCTCTCGTAATTTCGAACTCCTCCAAGGCCGCTTGGTTTACTTCCCTTTCTCCTAGCACAGTGACCTCACCTTGTTCTGTTGTGAAGACCTCTTGGAACCTCTTGTTGAGTTCATCACACACCTCTTTGTCATTCTCTGTATACCTGTCCTCGCCTGTTCTAAGTTTCAATACCTGTTCTTTCACTGTTGTTTTCCTTCTGATGTAACTGTGGAGTAGCTTTGGTTCGGTCTTTGCTTTGTTTGCTATATCATTTTCATAACTTTTCTCTGCTTCTCTTCTCACCCTGACATACTCATTCCTGGTTCTCTGGTATCTCTCTCTGCTTTCTGGTGTTCTGTTATTCCGGAAGTTCCTCCACCTTTTGTTCAATTTCTTTGCTTCCATACATGCCCTATTATACGATGAATTCTTTTGCTTCTCGGATTTTTCCTTTGGGCCGGGATGTATCTGCTTACTGCCTCCTGACACTTTTGGGCGACATAGTCCATCATATCTTGTACAGACTTAGCTCTGAGGTCTGTGTCCCAAGGTATTTCCCTTAGGAAGCTTCTCATCTCCTCAAAATTTCCCTTTCGGTATGCCAGCCTTTTGTTTCCTAGTTCTTTTTCGGGATGAGGGGGGGGGGATAATTCATAGCTCTACCAGGTACTCAAAGTTCAATACACTGTGATCACTCATTCCCAAGGGCGCTTCCATCTTGACTTCCCTTATATCCCACTCATTTAGGGTAAATATCAGATCAAGCATTGCTGGTTCATCTGCTCTCATTCTTGTTGGATCCTTGATGTGCTGGCTTAGAAAGTTTCTTGTTGCCACGTCCAGCAGCTTAGCTCTCCATGTTTCTGGTCCTCCATGCGGGTCTCTGTTCTCCCAATCTATATTCCTGTGGTTGAAGTCTCCCATGATTAGTAGTCCAGATCCATTCCTGCCAGCAACAGAAGCTGCTCTCTCTATTATGTTAATGGTGGCCATATTGTTTCTATCATATTCCTGTCTGGGTCTTCTGTCATTTGGTGGTGGATTATATATGACTACGACTATAATTTTTTGCCCTCCAGTTGTTACTGTTCCTATTATGTAGTAACTGAAACCTTCACATCCCTGAACAACCAACTCTCAAAATCCCAGCCTTTTCTTACCAGCAGGGCTAAACCACCACCACCTCTTCCTTCTCTCTCTTTCCTCATAACATAATAGTCCTGTGGGAACACTGCATTTGTTATTGTTTTCGTCAGCTTTGTTTCTGTGAGAGCTAACATGTCTGGTTGACCAGACCACACACTAGAAGTTGGAGGGACGACGACGTTTCGGTCCGTCCTGGACCATTCTCAAGTCGATTGTGTCATTCACAATCGACTTGAGAATGGTCCAGGACGGACCGAAACGTCGTCGTCCCTTCAACTTCTAGTGTGTGGTTTGGTCAACATACTTTAGCCACGTTATTGTGACTCATCGCCTATTATGTCTGGGTTTTCCTCTAGTACCCATTCTCCAAGTTCATTTGCTTTATTTGTAATTCTATCTATGTTAGTGTACATTGCCTTGAGGCTCACTTTCTACTGTCCCTTCTCAAATCTCCTCCTTGGTGAGTGTTCTGCTGGTGGAGGAAGCTGTGCCATGGGTGTGAGGATTTGTGAGGTGGATACCAGGGTTGCAGAGGATACTGGGATGAGGGGTTTGGGGTCAAGTGAAGGGGGAGGGACATGGAGGGTATGGGGTGAAAGGGACGGGAGGACAGGAAGGAAGGGGGGGGGGGTTTCTATGCAGAGGAGTGTGGTGGGGTTGCCCTCCCCGCTTGTGTTACTGGGTAGCCGGTTGTGGGTTCCCCCCTCGCCTCTGGGGGTGATATGTGTTGGGAGCTGTGGTTTCCTGGTTTTCCCCTCTCGCCCTGCGCTTCTTCCTTGCTTCTGCCGCCATGGCCCTCTCCTCCCTCGTCATGTTCCTCTGGAGGAATACTTTTTTGAATTCTCCCACATGTTGCAGGTGGCTTTTCTTTGTTAGAATCGTGTCCTTTGTGTTCTCGTTTGCATCACTATCTTTAACACACGGTCTCGGTCTTTTTTGTACCAGCCTAACCTGAAAACCTTCTCAATGCTATGCTCAGTCCCTTCCATGACTAGTGCCTTCAGTATTTCATTCACTGCCGCTTTGTTCTTATCATTCTACTCTTTCCTATTAGAACCTTCCTGCTCTTTAATACCCACAGCTACCACTGCTCTTTTCCTTTCCAGCAGCTGGCTAGTGAAGCGTACCACTTCCTGTGAGGTGGCTGCTTTCATGGCTACCTCTCTTACTGCAGACATTACTTCAGAGTTGTTGTTTTTTTAGCATTTCCTCAAATGTTGCTTTTTTGTGGCATTCTCCTCCAAAATACTATTACCACATTCTCCCTGGGTGGTTATCTGAGTCGATACTGTTTTCTTTGAGGGCTCTAATCTCCTCCTTTGCTGCTGTCAGCTCTCTTTTTAGGTTGCTTATTTCATTCTTCATTTCCTGCATCATTTCCTGCATCTCACTCTTGATGTCCTCCAGAAACTGGGCAAACATTTCCTTCATTTCGTCACCTGAACTTTTCCCTGTTCCCTGTTCCCTGTTGCCTCTGTCTGTCATGCTTGACCCTGTTCCTAGTTGTACTGTGATAGGATTTGTCAGAAGGGCAGAGCGGGGTTGGGGAGAGATAGATAGATAGATAGAGAGAGAGAGAGAGAGAGAGAGAGAGGAGAGAGAGGAGAGAGAGAGAGAGAGAGAGAGAGAGAGAGAGAGAGATAAAGAGAGAGTAGAGACAGAGGGGGGGAGAGAGAGAGAGAGAGAGAGAGAGAGAGAGAGAGAGAGAGAGAGAGAGAGAGAGAGAGAGAGAGAGAGAGAGGAGAGAGAGAGAGAGAGAGAGAGAGAGAGAGAGAGAGAGAGAGAGAAAGAGAGAGAGAGAGAGAGAGAGAGAGAGAGAGAGAGAGAGAGAGAGAGAGAGAGAGAGAGAGAGAGAGAGAGAGAGAGAGAGAGAGAGCGAGAGAGAGGGAGAGAGGGGTAGAGTTTGAGTAATGGGGATGTGGGGGACTGGGGAGTGGGGGGGGGCGGTGGTGGCAACCAGGTCAGGTCAGGTCAGATGGGGGGTAAGAGAAGAGGTGGGGTATAATGGGGTCCTAATGCCTCTTTCCACAAAAGGTGTTAATCCTTTCTTCCCTGACTGAACGTTTGCGTGTACTGTGTGTGTGTGCGTTTTTGCATGTGCGTGCATACGTACGTGGGTGTGCGTGTGCGCATGCATACGTACTAGGGCGTGCGTGCGTGCGTGTCATGAGTTCCCGTAAGAGTTAACTTCTACCTAAAATGAGCCACTTTGAGATTTTAAGTATATATGCTATCCTGAACAAGAATTTCATAATATTTTACCTCGCACTATACCCCTGATTCATTGACCAGAAAGGGTGTGTGTGTGTGTGTGTGCACTCATCTATTTGTGCTTGCGGGGGTTGAGCTTTGGCTCTTTAGTCACGCCTCTCAACTGTTAATCAACTGGTGTACTGATTCCTGAGCCTACTGGGCTCTATCGTATCTCATTTGA
>NC_091227.1:2456784-2511784 GCF_040958095.1 Procambarus clarkii | reverse complement strand
ATATGGGAACCATCGAAGATAGGGTCTTCAGTAGCAGACAAAAACCAACTGTATACTGCCGTTATGTCGATGACATATTCGTAATAGTAAAAGACTCAGATGAACTAATTGACCTAAAAAGACACCTAGAGAGAGAGTCAGTACTCCGATTTACACATGAAAATAGTGAAAATAACAGTCTGCCATTCTTGGATGTACTAATAACAAAAACAGGAACCTCTTAAGCACCAACGTATATACCAAGCCCACCAACATAGGATTATGCCTGAACGGTAGAAGTGAGTGCCCCCAAAGATACAAAGCCAGTGTTCTCAATGCTTATATTCGTCGAGCGCTTACCCACTGCTCTGAATGGAGCAACGTGAGTAGAGAGTTTGAAAGAGTAACTCAGGTATTGGTGAACAACGGATATAGCAACGCGGAAATAAACGCTGCTATAAGAAGACACTTGGACCGTTGGTATAATTCAGAACCTAGAACAGAAACCACAACACCCCCAATAAAAATTATATTACAAATCAACCATGCACAGTGAACATATAAAAGAGGAAAGAATAATGAAAGAAATAATCCGTAAAGGAGTAAAAAGCACTACTCCTAACCAAAACATAAACCTGATAATATTCTACAAAACCAAGAAGACTTCCGAACTCCTTATCAAAAACAGCCCGAAGCCGACGGAGAACCCTCTACAGCAGTCAAGCGTTGTATACATGTACACTTGCCCCCACGAAGGATGTAACCTTCAATGTAAGTACATAGGTATGACGTCGACCAAGCTGACGAGGCGTTTGACATGCCATCTTCAATCTGGTGCCCCTAGGAATCACATGAGACAAGCCCATGACATTACTCTAACAAGAGAAATGTTGAACAAGAATACTTGCATAATAGACAAAACCCAAGATTCAAGAAGATTACAAATTCTTGAGGCAATTCACATAAGAATAGAGCGACCTACCATGAACACCCAAATCACGGAACTATTTACTCTACCCACCATGAGAGTAAGGACAAGACAAGAACATATCGATGCCAACACAGAAGACAATGTCCAACATAACAGGGCCGGATGAAGTGTATGCTAGGGTGCTTAAAGAATGCAAAGAGGAGCTTTGTGACCCACTGTCAACCATATTTAATAAATCAATAGAGTCAGGCAGAGTGCCAGAGTTTTGGAAAGTTGCTAATGTGATACCAGTTTTTAAGAAAGGAGATAGATCACTTGCGTCTAACTATCGACCAATTAGCCTAACGTCTATTGTGGGAAAGTTACTCGAATCTATAATAGCAAATAAAATTCGTCTTCATCTTGAAAAACATAAATTAATAATTGAGTCGCAACATGGTTTTATAAATGGCCGTTCATGTTTAACAAATTTGTTATCTTTTTATTCTAGCATTGTTGAGGCAGTTGATAGTGGTAAGGATTGCGATGTTGTATACCTTGACTTTAGCAAAGCTTTTGATACAGTGCCACATGAAAGACTGATTAAAAAAATAGAGTCTCATGGTATTGGGGGTGCTATATTAAGCTGGATTAGGGCATGGCTATACCAAAGGAAACAGAGAGTTATTATAAATGGAATCAAGTCAGAGTGGGAAAATGTTGTAAGTGGAGTGCCTCAAGGCTCTGTCCTGGGACCTCTGTTGTTTATAATATATATAAATGATTTAGATTCAGGTTTGAGTAGCAACATTTGCAAATTTGCCGATGATACGAAAATCGGTAGGGAAATTAATTCGGAGGAGGACTCACTATCACTTCAAGTTGATCTAGATAGGGTTTTGAAATGGTCAAAGGATTGGCAGATGCAGTTTAATGCTGATAAATGTAAAGTTCTGAGGTTAGGTAATGATGATAGAGTTACAAGATACGAGCTAGATGGTGTTGTGATTGCGAAGTCGGATTGCGAAAGGGATCTGGGAGTTATGATTAGTAAGAATTTAAAACAAAAGGATCAATGCATAAATGTTCGTAATAAGGCAAATCGGACACTTGGATTTATTAATCGCAGCGTTAGTAACATAAGAACATAAGAACATAAGAACATAAGAACAAAGGTAACTGCAGAAGGCCTATTGGCCCCATTCGAGGCAGCTCCTATTCTATAACCACCCAATCCCACTCATATACTTGTCCAATCCGCGCTTGAAACAATCGAGGGACCCCCACCTCCACCACGTTACGCGGCAATTGGTTCCACAAATCAACAACCCTGTTACTGAACCAGTATTTACCCAAGTCTTTCCTAAATCTAAACTTATCCAATTTATATCCATTGTTTCGTGTTCTGTCCTGTGTTGATACTTTTAATACCCTATTAATATCCCCCCGGTTATGTCCATTCATCCACTTGTAAACCTCTATCATGTCGCCCCTAACTCTTCGCCTTTCCAGTGAATGCAACTTAAGCTTTGTTAATCTTTCTTCATATGAAAGATTTCTAATTTGGGGAATTAACTTAGTCATCCTACGCTGGACACGTTCAAGTGAATTTATATCCATTCTATAATATGGCGACCAAAACTGAACTGCATAATCTAAATGGGGCCTAACTAGAGCAAGATATAGCTTGAGAACCACACCAGGTGTCTTGTTACTAACGCTGCGATTAATAAATCCAAGTGTCCGATTTGCCTTATTACGAACATTTATGCATTGATCCTTTTGTTTTAAATTCTTACTAATCATAACTCCCAGATCCCTTTCGCAATCCGACTTCGCAATCACAACACCATCTAGCTCGTATCTTGTAACTCTATCATCATTACCTAACCTCAGAACTTTACATTTATCAGCATTAAACTGCATCTGCCAATCCTTTGACCATTTCAAAACCCTATCTAGATCAACTTGAAGTGATAGTGAGTCCTCCTCCGAATTAATTTCCCTACCGATTTTCGTATCATCGGCAAATTTGCAAATGTTGCTACTCAAACCTGAATCTAAATCATTTATATATATTATAAACAACAGAGGTCCCAGGACAGAGCCTTGAGGCACTCCACTTACAACATTTTCCCACTCTGACTTGATTCCATTTATACTAACTCTCTGTTTCCTTTGGTATAGCCATGCCCTAATCCAGCTTAATATAGCACCCCCAATACCATGAGACTCTATTTTTTTAATCAGTCTTACATGTGGCACTGTATCAAAAGCTTTGCTAAAGTCAAGGTATACAACATCGCAATCCTTACCACTATCAACTGCCTCAACAATGCTAGAATAAAAAGATAACAAATTTGTTAAACATGAACGGCCATTTATAAAACCATGTTGCGACTCAATTATTAATTTATGTTTTTCAAGATGAAGACGAATTTTATTTGCTATTATAGATTCGAGTAACTTTCCCACAATAGACGTTAGGCTAATTGGTCGATAGTTAGACGCAAGTGATCTATCTCCTTTCTTAAAAACTGGTATCACATTAGCAACTTTCCAAAACTCTGGCACTCTGCCTGACTCTATTGATTTATTAAATATGGTTGACAGTGGGTCACAAAGCTCCTCTTTGCATTCTTTAAGCACCCTAGCAAACACTTCATCCGGCCCTGGGGATTTGTTTGGTTTGAGTTTTACTATTTGTTTAAGAACATCCTCCCTGGTAACTGCTAAACTCGTCAACCTGTCCTCGTCCCCACCCACATAGACTTGTTCGGCTGAAGGCATATTGTTAAGTTCCTCTTTAGTAAATACAGATACAAAATATTTATTAAAAATACTACTCATCTCTTCATCTCTATCTGTTATTTGACCTGTCTCAGTTTTTAATGGACCTATCCTTTCCCTAGTCTTAGTACGATATAACTGAAAAACCCTTTAGGATTTGTCTTTGCTTGCCCTGCTATGCGAACTTCATAGTTTCTTTTTGCTTTCCTTATCTCTTTTTTAACATTTCTAACTAGTTGTACGAATTCCTGTTCTAAAGTGACCTCCCCATTTTTAATCCTTTTGTACCAAGCTCTCTTTTTACCTATAAGGTTCTTCAAATTCTTTGTTATCCACTTTGGGTCATTAGTATACGATCTATTCAATTTGTATGGTATACTACGTTCCTGTGCTTTGTTTACAATATTCTTAAATAAGTTATATATTGAATCCACATCGAAATCCCCATTTAAGTCACCTATCGCTGGGTTCATGTCTCGCTCCAAGACCGGCCCACACCCCATACCCAAGCCTTTCCAATCAATTTGACCCAAAAAATTTCTTAGGCTATTAAAATCAGCTTTTCGAAGATCTGGCACTTTAACAGAATTTTCTCCTACTGGTCTATTCCATTCTATGCTAAATCTGATTTCTTTGTGATCACTGCTCCCTAGCTCACTCCCTATTTCGATGTCATTAATTTGCGTTTCCCTGTTAGTTAACACTAAATCTAAAATATTATTTTCCCGTGTTGGTTCCTTAATGTGTTGCGTAAGAAAGCAATCGTCAATTAATTCTAGAAAATCTTCTGCTTCACTATTCCCTGTTTTGTTCAACCAGTTTATTCCGCTAAAATTAAAGTCACCCATGACATAAATACTGTTAGATCTAGATGCTCTAGATATTTCATCCCATAGATGCTTTGCTTCCATTCTGTCTAAATTTGGTGGCCTATATATTACTCCTATTATAATATTATTAGCTTTTTCGTTTAATTCATCCAAATAGTTTCTGTGTGTGGCTCTGTTTTGATTCCCTCTTTGAGACTACATTTCAAATTGTCCCTAACATATATGGCTACTCCACCTCCTCGTCTAATATATCTATCTGTGTGAAATAGTTTAAATCCATATATTTGATATTCAGCTAATAGTTCTCTATTTTCTACATTCATCCACGTTTCGGTAAGTGCAATAATATCTATTTTTTCTGTGCAGACAAGAGCATTTAATTCGTTAATTTTATTTCTTAGACTTCTACTGTTAGTGTAATATACCCTAAGTGAATTGTTATTTTGCGGACCTTCTCTTTCCCTGATCGTTTTGCCAATTCCTTTCTCCCACAAACACATACTTTTATTACCTCCTTCCTCCAAATCAATTCCCATACCTCTATCTACTAACAGTTTAAACCCAAACAAACCCCTCTAACCACTTCTTCTAGCGAGTTCGCAACAGCAACAACCCCAGCTCTCGATAGATGCACCCCATCACGAGCATACATTTCATTTCTTCCGTAGAAGTGTTCCCAGTTGTCTATGAAAGATATTGCATTTGATTTGCAATATCTTTCCAGCCGGCAATTGACACCAAGTGCCCTCGATATCCATTCATTTCCCACTCCCTTTCTTGGAAGAATGCCACATATGATCGGGATTCCTCCCTTGCTCCTAACTAACTCTATGGCTGTTTTATACCTCTGAATCAGTTCCTCACTCCTGACTCGACCAACATCATTTCCTCCCACGCTAATGCAAATAATGGGATTGTTCCCATTACCAGCCATAATATCATTCATGTTGTTTATAATATCACCAATGCCAGCTCCGGGATAGCAAACCCTTAACCTGTTCCCCCTATCTCTAGCACAAAACGTTCTATCCAAATACCTTATCTGGGAATCTCCCACAACTAATGTTTGCTTAGGTACTTCCTTTACTTTCTGAAACAAGACACCTGGTGTGGTTCTCAAGCTATATCTTGCTCTAGTTAGGCCCCATTTAGATTATGCAGTTCAGTTTTGGTCGCCATATTATAGAATGGATATAAATTCACTTGAACGTGTCCAGCGTAGGATGACTAAGTTAATTCCCCAAATTAGAAATCTTTCATATGAAGAAAGATTAACAAAGCTTAAGTTGCATTCACTGGAAAGGCGAAGAGTTAGGGGTGACATGATAGACGTTTACAAGTGGATGAATGGACATAACCGGGGGGATATTAGTAGGGTATTAAAAGTATCAACACAGGACAGAACACGAAACAATGGATATAAATTGGATAAGTTTAGATTTAGGAAAGACTTGGGTAAATACTGGTTCAGTAACAGGGTTGTTGATTTGTGGAACCAATTGCCGCGTAACATTGTGGAGGTGGGGTCCATCGATTGTTTCAAGCACGGGTTGGACAAGTATATGAGTGGGATTGGGTGGTTATAGAATAGGAGCTGCCTCGTATGGGCCAATAGGCCTTCTGCAGTTACCTTTGTTCTTATGTTCTTATGTTATGTTAGGCCAATTACACTGGATTAATCTTTGTGTTTAGATAGGAGATGCCTCGTATGGGCCAATAAGCCTTCTGCAGCCCCTATGTTTATCCCTTATGTATCCCCCCATGTTTTTCACCTTCATTGTATTATCACCTGACGTAATGCGGGTATAAAATCAACTAGTATTGTAAGATCTGTTCACTTGAGAATGAACCATGGAGGTTCGAAACGTCGTGCAAATTATACAAATAAGTGTAATACACTCTATAGTAAATCACTTCTTTTCTTCACCTTAAAAGTACGAAAATGAGTTTTGGAGAACTCCTATTCCAATTAAGCCCTGATGCTAAGAAAATAGTTAGAGGGATAGAAGCCCTAAACCAGAAAATAATAAAAACAGAATATGCGGTCATATTCAATGAAATATATATATATATATATATATATATATATATATATATATATATATATATATATATATATATATATATATATATATATATATATATATATATATATATATATATATATATATATATATATATATATACATATATAACTGAAAACTCACACCCCAGAAGTGACTCGAACCCATACTCCCAGAAGCAACACAACTGGTATGTACAAGACGCCTTAATCCACTTGACCATCACGACCGGACATAATGAGGTGATAGCCGAGGCTATTTGAACCACCCCACCGCCGGCACTCGGATAGTTATCTTGGGCATAGCATTTTACCAAATCACCTCATTCTTAGGGGCACACGTGAGGAACACAAATGCGAACAAGCCAGAATGGTCCCCTGGACAATATGCAACTGAAAACTCACACCCCAGAAGTGACTCGAACCCATACTCCCAGAAGCAACACAACTGGTATGTACAAGACGCCTTAATCCACTTGACCATCACGACCGGACATAATGAGGTGATAGCCGAGGCTATTTGAACCACCCCACCGCCGGCACTCGGATAGTTATCTTGGGCATAGCATTTTACCAAATCACCTCATTCTTAGGGGCACACGTGAGGAACACAAATGCGAACAAGCCAGAATGGTCCCCTGGACAATATGCAACTGAAAACTCACACCCCAGAAGTGACTCGAACCCATACTCCCAAAAGCAACACAACTGGTATGTACAAGACGCCTTAATCCACTTGACCATCACGACCGGACATAATGAGGTGATAGCCGAGGCTATTTGAACCACCCCACCGCCGGCACTCGGATAGTTATCTTGGGCATAGCATTTTACCAAATCACCTCATTCTTAGGGGCACACGTGAGGAACACAAATGCGAACAAGCCAGAATGGTCCCCTGGACAATATGCAACTGAAAACTCACACCCCAGAAGTGACTCGAACCCATACTCCCAGAAGCAACACAACTGTTATGTACAAGACGCCTTAATCCACTTGACCATCACGACCGGACATAATGAGGTGATAGCCGAGGCTATTTGAACCACCCCACCGCCGGCACTCGGATAGTTATCTTGGGCATAGCATTTTACCAAATCACCTCATTCTTAGGGGCACACGTGAGGAACACAAATGCGAACAAGCCAGAATGGTCCCCTGGACAATATGCAACTGAAAACTCACACCCCAGAAGTGACTCGAACCCATACTCCCAGAAGCAACACAACTGGTATGTACAAGACGCCTTAATCCACTTGACCATCACGACCGGACATAATGAGGTGATAGCCGAGGCTATTTGAACCACCCCACCGCCGGCACTCGGATAGTTATCTTGGGCATAGCATTTTACCAAATCACCTCATTCTTAGGGGCACACGTGAGGAACACAAATGCGAACAAGCCAGAATGGTCCCCTGGACAATATGCAACTGAAAACTCACACCCCAGAAGTGACTCGAACCCATACTCCCAGAAGCAACACAACTGGTATGTACAAGACGCCTTAATCCACTTGACCATCACGACCGGACATAATGAGGTGATAGCCGAGGCTATTTGAACCACCCCACCGCCGGCACTCGGATAGTTATCTTGGGCATAGCATTTTACCAAATCACCTCATTCTTAGGGGCACACGTGAGGAACACAAATGCGAACAAGCCAGAATGGTCCCCTGGACAATATGCAACTGAAAACTCACACCCCAGAAGTGACTCGAACCCATACTCCCAGAAGCAACACAACTGGTATGTACAAGACGCCTTAATCCACTTGACCATCACGACCGGACATAATGAGGTGATAGCCGAGGCTATTTGAACCACCCCACCGCCGGCACTCGGATAGTTATCTTGGGCATAGCATTTTACCAAATCACCTCATTCTTAGGGGCACACGTGAGGAACACAAATGCGAACAAGCCAGAATGGTCCCCTGGACAATATGCAACTGAAAACTCACACCCCAGAAGTGACTCGAACCCATACTCCCAGAAGCAACACAACTGGTATGTACAAGACGCCTTAATCCACTTGACCATCACGACCGGACATAATGAGGTGATAGCCGGACATAATGAGGTGATATTGTCCAGGGGACCATTCTGGCTTGTTCGCATTTGTGTTCCTCACATGTGCCCCTAAGAATGAGGTGATTTGGTAAAATGCTATGCCCAAGATAACTATCCGAGTGCCTGCGGTGGGGTGGTTCAAATAGCCTCGGCTATCACCTCATTATGTCCGGTCGTGATGGTCAAGTGGATTAAGGCGTCTTGTACATACCAGTTGTGTTGCTTCTGGGAGTATGGGTTCGAGTCACTTCTGGGGTGTGAGTTTTCAGTTGCATATTGTCCTGGGGACCATTCTGGCTTGTTCGCATTTGTGTTCCTCACGTGTGCCCCTAAGAATGAGGTGATTTGGTAAAATGCTATGCCCAAGATAACTATCCGAGTGCCGGCGGTGGGGTGGTTCAAATAGCCTCGGCTATCACCTCATTATGTCCGGTCGTGATGGTCAAGTGGATTAAGGCGTCTTGTACATACCAGTTGTGTTGCTTCTGGGAGTATGGGTTCGAGTCACTTCTGGGGTGTGAGTTTTCAGTTGCATATTGTCCAGGGGACCATTCTGGCTTGTTCGCATTTGTGTTCCTCACGTGTGCCCCTAAGAATGAGGTGATTTGGTAAAATGCTATGCCCAAGATAACTATCCGAGTGCCGGCGGTGGGGTGGTTCAAATAGCCTCGGCTATCACCTCATTATGTCCGGTCGTGATGGTCAAGTGGATTAAGGCGTCTTGTACATACCAGTTGTGTTGCTTCTGGGAGTATGGGTTCGAGTCACTTCTGGGGTGTGAGTTTTCAGTTGCATATTGTCCAGGGGACCATTCTGGCTTGTTCGCATTTGTGTTCCTCACGTGTGCCCCTAAGAATGAGGTGATTTGGTAAAATGCTATGCCCAAGATAACTATCCGAGTGCCGGCGGTGGGGTGGTTCAAATAGCCTCGGCTATCACCTCATTATGTCCGGTCGTGATGGTCAAGTGGATTAAGGCGTCTTGTACATACCAGTTGTGTTGCTTCTGGGAGTATGGGTTCGAGTCACTTCTGGGGTGTGAGTTTTCAGTTGCATATTGTCCAGGGGACCATTCTGGCTTGTTCGCATTTGTGTTCCTCACGTGTGCCCCTAAGAATGAGGTGATTTGGTAAAATGCTATGCCCAAGATAACTATCCGAGTGCCGGCGGTGGGGTGGTTCAAATAGCCTCGGCTATCACCTCATTATGTCCGGTCGTGATGGTCAAGTGGATTAAGGCGTCTTGTACATACCAGTTGTGTTGCTTCTGGGAGTATGGGTTCGAGTCACTTCTGGGGTGTGAGTTTTCAGTTGCATATTGTCCAGGGGACCATTCTGGCTTGTTCGCATTTGTGTTCCTCACGTGTGCCCCTAAGAATGAGGTGATTTGGTAAAATGCTATGCCCAAGATAACTATCCGAGTGCCGGCGGTGGGGTGGTTCAAATAGCCTCGGCTATCACCTCATTATGTCCGGTCGTGATGGTCAAGTGGATTAAGGCGTCTTGTACATACCAGTTGTGTTGCTTCTGGGAGTATGGGTTCGAGTCACTTCTGGGGTGTGAGTTTTCAGTTGCATATTGTCCAGGGGACCATTCTGGCTTGTTCGCATTTGTGTTCCTCACGTGTGCCCCTAAGAATGAGGTGATTTGGTAAAATGCTATGCCCAAGATAACTATCCGAGTGCCGGCGGTGGGGTGGTTCAAATAGCCTCGGCTATCACCTCATTATGTCCGGTCGTGATGGTCAAGTGGATTAAGGCGTCTTGTACATACCAGTTGTGTTGCTTCTGGGAGTATGGGTTCGAGTCACTTCTGGGGTGTGAGTTTTCAGTTGCATATTGTCCAGGGGACCATTCTGGCTTGTTCGCATTTGTGTTCCTCACGTGTGCCCCTAAGAATGAGGTGATTTGGTAAAATGCTATGCCCAAGATAACTATCCGAGTGCCGGCGGTGGGGTGGTTCAAATAGCCTCGGCTATCACCTCATTATGTCCGGTCGTGATGGTCAAGTGGATTAAGGCGTCTTGTACATACCAGTTGTGTTGCTTCTGGGAGTATGGGTTCGAGTCACTTCTGGGGTGTGAGTTTTCAGTTGCATATTGTCCAGGGGACCATTCTGGCTTGTTCGCATTTGTGTTCCTCACGTGTGCCCCTAAGAATGAGGTGATTTGGTAAAATGCTATGCCCAAGATAACTATCCGAGTGCCGGCGGTGGGGTGGTTCAAATAGCCTCGGCTATCACCTCATTATGTCCGGTCGTGATGGTCAAGTGGATTAAGGCGTCTTGTACATACCAGTTGTGTTGCTTCTGGGAGTATGGGTTCGAGTCACTTCTGGGGTGTGAGTTTTCAGTTGCATATTGTCCAGGGGACCATTCTGGCTTGTTCGCATTTGTGTTCCTCACGTGTGCCCCTAAGAATGAGGTGATTTGGTAAAATGCTATGCCCAAGATAACTATCCGAGTGCCGGCGGTGGGGTGGTTCAAATAGCCTCGGCTATCACCTCATTATGTCCGGTCGTGATGGTCAAGTGGATTAAGGCGTCTTGTACATACCAGTTGTGTTGCTTCTGGGAGTATGGGTTCGAGTCACTTCTGGGGTGTGAGTTTTCAGTTGCATATTGTCCAGGGGACCATTCTGGCTTGTTCGCATTTGTGTTCCTCACGTGTGCCCCTAAGAATGAGGTGATTTGGTAAAATGCTATGCCCAAGATAACTATCCGAGTGCCGGCGGTGGGGTGGTTCAAATAGCCTCGGCTATCACCTCATTATGTCCGGTCGTGATGGTCAAGTGGATTAAGGCGTCTTGTACATACCAGTTGTGTTGCTTCTGGGAGTATGGGTTCGAGTCACTTCTGGGGTGTGAGTTTTCAGTTGCATATTGTCCAGGGGACCATTCTGGCTTGTTCGCATTTGTGTTCCTCACGTGTGCCCCTAAGAATGAGGTGATTTGGTAAAATGCTATGCCCAAGATAACTATCCGAGTGCCGGCGGTGGGGTGGTTCAAATAGCCTCGGCTATCACCTCATTATGTCCGGTCGTGATGGTCAAGTGGATTAAGGCGTCTTGTACATACCAGTTGTGTTGCTTCTGGGAGTATGGGTTCGAGTCACTTCTGGGGTGTGAGTTTTCAGTTGCATATTGTCCAGGGGACCATTCTGGCTTGTTCGCATTTGTGTTCCTCACGTGTGCCCCTAAGAATGAGGTGATTTGGTAAAATGCTATGCCCAAGATAACTATCCGAGTGCCGGCGGTGGGGTGGTTCAAATAGCCTCGGCTATCACCTCATTATGTCCGGTCGTGATGGTCAAGTGGATTAAGGCGTCTTGTACATACCAGTTGTGTTGCTTCTGGGAGTATGGGTTCGAGTCACTTCTGGGGTGTGAGTTTTCAGTTGCATATTGTCCAGGGGACCATTCTGGCTTGTTCGCATTTGTGTTCCTCACGTGTGCCCCTAAGAATGAGGTGATTTGGTAAAATGCTATGCCCAAGATAACTATCCGAGTGCCGGCGGTGGGGTGGTTCAAATAGCCTCGGCTATCACCTCATTATGTCCGGTCGTGATGGTCAAGTGGATTAAGGCGTCTTGTACATACCAGTTGTGTTGCTTCTGGGAGTATGGGTTCGAGTCACTTCTGGGGTGTGAGTTTTCAGTTGCATATTGTCCAGGGGACCATTCTGGCTTGTTCGCATTTGTGTTCCTCACGTGTGCCCCTAAGAATGAGGTGATTTGGTAAAATGCTATGCCCAAGATAACTATCCGAGTGCCGGCGGTGGGGTGGTTCAAATAGCCTCGGCTATCACCTCATTATGTCCGGTCGTGATGGTCAAGTGGATTAAGGCGTCTTGTACATACCAGTTGTGTTGCTTCTGGGAGTATGGGTTCGAGTCACTTCTGGGGTGTGAGTTTTCAGTTGCATATTGTCCAGGGGACCATTCTGGCTTGTTCGCATTTGTGTTCCTCACGTGTGCCCCTAAGAATGAGGTGATTTGGTAAAATGCTATGCCCAAGATAACTATCCGAGTGCCGGCGGTGGGGTGGTTCAAATAGCCTCGGCTATCACCTCATTATGTCCGGTCGTGATGGTCAAGTGGATTAAGGCGTCTTGTACATACCAGTTGTGTTGCTTCTGGGAGTATGGGTTCGAGTCACTTCTGGGGTGTGAGTTTTCAGTTGCATATTGTCCAGGGGACCATTCTGGCTTGTTCGCATTTGTGTTCCTCACGTGTGCCCCTAAGAATGAGGTGATTTGGTAAAATGCTATGCCCAAGATAACTATCCGAGTGCCGGCGGTGAGGTGGTTCAAATAGCCTCGGCTATCACCTCATTATGTCCGGTCGTGATGGTCAAGTGGATTAAGGCGTCTTGTACATACCAGTTGTGTTGCTTCTGGGAGTATGGGTTCGAGTCACTTCTGGGGTGTGAGTTTTCAGTTGCATATTGTCCAGGGGAGCATTCTGGCTTGTTCGCATTTGTGTTCCTCACGTGTGCCCCTAAGAATGAGGTGATTTGGTAAAATGCTATGCCCAAGATAACTATCCGAGTGCCGGCGGTGGGGTGGTTCAAATAGCCTCGGCTATCACCTCATTATGTCCGGTCGTGATGGTCAAGTGGATTAAGGCGTCTTGTACACACCAGTTGTGTTGCTTCTGGGAGTATGGGTTCGAGTCACTTCTGGGGTGTGAGTTTTCAGTTGCATATTGTCCAGGGGACCATTCTGGCTTGTTCGCATTTGTGTTCCTCACGTGTGCCCCTAAGAATGAGGTGATTTGGTAAAATGCTATGCCCAAGATAACTATCCGAGTGCCGGCGGTGGGGTGGTTCAAATAGCCTCGGCTATCACCTCATTATGTCCGGTCGTGATGGTCAAGTGGATTAAGGCGTCTTGTACATACCAGTTGTGTTGCTTCTGGGAGTATGGATTCGAGTCACTTCTGGGGTGTGAGTTTTCAGTTGCATATTGTCCAGGGGACCATTCTGGCTTGTTCGCATTTGTGTTCCTCACGTGTGCCCCTAAGAATGAGGTGATTTGGTAAAATGCTATGCCCAAGATAACTATCCGAGTGCCGGCGGTGGGGTGGTTCAAATAGCCTCGGCTATCACCTCATTATGTCCGGTCGTGATGGTCAAGTGGATTAAGGCGTCTTGTACATACCAGTTGTGTTGCTTCTGGGAGTATGGGTTCGAGTCACTTCTGGGGTGTGAGTTTTCAGTTGCATATTGTCCAGGGGACCATTCTGGCTTGTTCGCATTTGTGTTCCTCACGTGTGCCCCTAAGAATGAGGTGATTTGGTAAAATGCTATGCCCAAGATAACTATCCGAGTGCCGGCGGTGAGGTGGTTCAAATAGCCTCGGCTATCACCTCATTATGTCCGGTCGTGATGGTCAAGTGGATTAAGGCGTCTTGTACATACCAGTTGTGTTGCTTCTGGGAGTATGGGTTCGAGTCACTTCTGGGGTGTGAGTTTTCAGTTGCATATTGTCCAGGGGACCATTCTGGCTTGTTCGCATTTGTGTTCCTCACGTGTGCCCCTATGAATGAGGTGATTTGGTAAAATGCTATGCCCAAGATAACTATCCGAGTGCCGGCGGTGGGGTGGTTCAAATAGCCTCGGCTATCACCTCATTATGTCCGGTCGTGATGGTCAAGTGGATTAAGGCGTCTTGTACATACCAGTTGTGTTGCTTCTGGGAGTATGGGTTCGAGTCACTTCTGGGGTGTGAGTTTTCAGTTGCATATTGTCCAGGGGACCATTCTGGCTTGTTCGCATTTGTGTTCCTCACGTGTGCCCCTAAGAATGAGGTGATTTGGTAAAATGCTATGCCCAAGATAACTATCCGAGTGCCGGCGGTGGGGTGGTTCAAATAGCCTCGGCTATCACCTCATTATGTCCGGTCGTGATGGTCAAGTGGATTAAGGCGTCTTGTACATACCAGTTGTGTTGCTTCTGGGAGTATGGGTTCGAGTCACTTCTGGGGTGTGAGTTTTCAGTTGCATATTGTCCAGGGGACCATTCTGGCTTGTTCGCATTTGTGTTCCTCACGTGTGCCCCTAAGAATGAGGTGATTTGGTAAAATGCTATGCCCAAGATAACTATCCGAGTGCCGGCGGTGGGGTGGTTCAAATAGCCTCGGCTATCACCTCATTATGTCCGGTCGTGATGGTCAAGTGGATTAAGGCGTCTTGTACATACCAGTTGTGTTGCTTCTGGGAGTATGGGTTCGAGTCACTTCTGGGGTGTGAGTTTTCAGTTGCATATTGTCCAGGGGACCATTCTGGCTTGTTCGCATTTGTGTTCCTCACGTGTGCCCCTAAGAATGAGGTGATTTGGTAAAATGCTATGCCCAAGATAACTATCCGAGTGCCGGCGGTGGGGTGGTTCAAATAGCCTCGGCTATCACCTCATTATGTCCGGTCGTGATGGTCAAGTGGATTAAGGCGTCTTGTACATACCAGTTGTGTTGCTTCTGGGAGTATGGGTTCGAGTCACTTCTGGGGTGTGAGTTTTCAGTTGCATATTGTCCAGGGGACCATTCTGGCTTGTTCGCATTTGTGTTCCTCACGTGTGCCCCTAAGAATGAGGTGATTTGGTAAAATGCTATGCCCAAGATAACTATCCGAGTGCCGGCGGTGGGGTGGTTCAAATAGCCTCGGCTATCACCTCATTATGTCCGGTCGTGATGGTCAAGTGGATTAAGGCGTCTTGTACATACCAGTTGTGTTGCTTCTGGGAGTATGGGTTCGAGTCACTTCTGGGGTGTGAGTTTTCAGTTGCATATTGTCCAGGGGACCATTCTGGCTTGTTCGCATTTGTGTTCCTCACGTGTGCCCCTAAGAATGAGGTGATTTGGTAAAATGCTATGCCCAAGATAACTATCCGAGTGCCGGCGGTGGGGTGGTTCAAATAGCCTCGGCTATCACCTCATTATGTCCGGTCGTGATGGTCAAGTGGATTAAGGCGTCTTGTACATACCAGTTGTGTTGCTTCTGGGAGTATGGGTTCGAGTCACTTCTGGGGTGTGAGTTTTCAGTTGCATATTGTCCAGGGGACCATTCTGGCTTGTTCGCATTTGTGTTCCTCACGTGTGCCCCTAAGAATGAGGTGATTTGGTAAAATGCTATGCCCAAGATAACTATCCGAGTGCCGGCGGTGGGGTGGTTCAAATAGCCTCGGCTATCACCTCATTATGTCCGGTCGTGATGGTCAAGTGGATTAAGGCGTCTTGTACATACCAGTTGTGTTGCTTCTGGGAGTATGGGTTCGAGTCACTTCTGGGGTGTGAGTTTTCAGTTGCATATTGTCCAGGGGACCATTCTGGCTTGTTCGCATTTGTGTTCCTCACGTGTGCCCCTAAGAATGAGGTGATTTGGTAAAATGCTATGCCCAAGATAACTATCCGAGTGACGGCGGTGGGGTGGTTCAAATAGCCTCGGCTATCACCTCATTATGTCCGGTCGTGATGGTCAAGTGGATTAAGGCGTCTTGTACATACCAGTTGTGTTGCTTCTGGGAGTATGGGTTCGAGTCACTTCTGGGGTGTGAGTTTTCAGTTGCATATTGTCCAGGGGACCATTCTGGCTTGTTCGCATTTGTGTTCCTCACGTGTGCCCCTAAGAATGAGGTGATTTGGTAAAATGCTATGCCCAAGATAACTATCCGAGTGCCGGCGGTGGGGTGGTTCAAATAGCCTCGGCTATCACCTCATTATGTCCGGTCGTGATGGTCAAGTGGATTAAGGCGTCTTGTACATACCAGTTGTGTTGCTTCTGGGAGTATGGGTTCGAGTCACTTCTGGGGTGTGAGTTTTCAGTTGCATATTGTCCAGGGGACCATTCTGGCTTGTTCGCATTTGTGTTCCTCACGTGTGCCCCTAAGAATGAGGTGATTTGGTAAAATGCTATGCCCAAGATAACTATCCGAGTGCCGGCGGTGGGGTGGTTCAAATAGCCTTGGCTATCACCTCATTATGTCCGGTCGTGATGGTCAAGTGGATTAAGGCGTCTTGTACATACCAGTTGTGTTGCTTCTGGGAGTATGGGTTCGAGTCACTTCTGGGGTGTGAGTTTTCAGTTGCATATTGTCCAGGGGACCATTCTGGCTTGTTCGCATTTGTGTTCCTCACGTGTGCCCCTAAGAATGAGGTGATTTGGTAAAATGCTATGCCCAAGATAACTATCCGAGTGCCGGCGGTGGGGTGGTTCAAATAGCCTCGGCTATCACCTCATTATATCCGGTCGTGATGGTCAAGTGGATTAAGGCGTCTTGTACATACCAGTTGTGTTGCTTCTGGGAGTATGGGTTCGAGTCACTTCTGGGGTGTGAGTTTTCAGTTGCATATTGTCCAGGGGACCATTCTGGCTTGTTCGCATTTGTGTTCCTCACGTGTGCCCCTAAGAATGAGGTGATTTGGTAAAATGCTATGCCCAAGATAACTATCCGAGTGCCGGCGGTGGGGTGGTTCAAATAGCCTCGGCTATCACCTCATTATGTCCGGTCGTGATGGTCAAGTGGATTAAGGCGTCTTGTACATACCAGTTGTGTTGCTTCTGGGAGTATGGGTTCGAGTCACTTCTGGGGTGTGAGTTTTCAGTTGCATATTGTCCAGGGGACCATTCTGGCTTGTTCGCATTTGTGTTCCTCACGTGTGCCCCTAAGAATGAGGTGATTTGGTAAAATGCTATGCCCAAGATAACTATCCGAGTGCCGGCGGTGGGGTGGTTCAAATAGCCTCGGCTATCACCTCATTATGTCCGGTCGTGATGGTCAAGTGGATTAAGGCGTCTTGTACATACCAGTTGTGTTGCTTCTGGGAGTATGGGTTCGAGTCACTTCTGGGGTGTGAGTTTTCAGTTGCATATTGTCCAGGGGACCATTCTGGCTTGTTCGCATTTGTGTTCCTCACGTGTGCCCCTAAGAATGAGGTGATTTGGTAAAATGCTATGCCCAAGATAACTATCCGAGTGCCGGCGGTGGGGTGGTTCAAATAGCCTCGGCTATCACCTCATTATGTCCGGTCGTGATGGTCAAGTGGATTAAGGCGTCTTGTACATACCAGTTGTGTTGCTTCTGGGAGTATGGGTTCGAGTCACTTCTGGGGTGTGAGTTTTCAGTTGCATATTGTCCAGGGGACCATTCTGGCTTGTTCGCATTTGTGTTCCTCACGTGTGCCCCTAAGAATGAGGTGATTTGGTAAAATGCTATGCCCAAGATAACTATCCGAGTGCCGGCGGTGGGGTGGTTCAAATAGCCTCGGCTATCACCTCATTATGTCCGGTCGTGATGGTCAAGTGGATTAAGGCGTCTTGTACATACCAGTTGTGTTGCTTCTGGGAGTATGGGTTCGAGTCACTTCTGGGGTGTGAGTTTTCAGTTGCATATTGTCCAGGGGACCATTCTGGCTTGTTCGCATTTGTGTTCCTCACGTGTGCCCCTAAGAATGAGGTGATTTGGTAAAATGCTATGCCCAAGATAACTATCCGAGTGCCGGCGGTGGGGTGGTTCAAATAGCCTCGGCTATCACCTCATTATGTCCGGTCGTGATGGTCAAGTGGATTAAGGCGTCTTGTACATACCAGTTGTGTTGCTTCTGGGAGTATGGGTTCGAGTCACTTCTGGGGTGTGAGTTTTTAGTTGCATATTGTCCAGGGGACCATTCTGGCTTGTTCGCATTTGTGTTCCTCACGTGTGCCCCTAAGAATGAGGTGATTTGGTAAAATGCTATGCCCAAGATAACTATCCGAGTGCCGGCGGTGGGGTGGTTCAAATAGCCTCGGCTATCACCTCATTATGTCCGGTCGTGATGGACAAGTGGATTAAGGCGTCTTGTACATACCAGTTGTGTTGCTTCTGGGAGTATGGGTTCGAGTCACTTCTGGGGTGTGAGTTTTCAGTTGCATATTGTCCAGGGGACCATTCTGGCTTGTTCGCATATATACATATATATATATATATATATATATTAGTATATTTTGGTAGCAGTCTTTCCTGTAGACATATATTATTAAATATGACCGAAAAAGTAAGATTAATAATTCTAACACGAATTTTCTCAATCTTTCGTACATTTCTTTTCACAGTTGGAGGTAAATCATAAATCAATTCTCCAAAATTCATTTTTATTTCTAGTCTGACGCGACACGAGCGCGTTTCGTAAAACTTATTACATTTTCAAAGACTTTAGTTTACAAATACACAACTGAATAGAACTTACGCATCTCCGATTTTGTTTTTATATCTACATTTGAGAGAGGTGGATGGGGTGAGGTGGCATTAATAGGGTATTAATTTCATCAACACAAGACAGAACAAGAGGTGGCATTAATAGGGTATTAATTTCATCAACACAAGACAGAACAAGAGGTGGCATTAATAGGGTATTAATTTCATCAACACAAGACAGAACACGAAACAATGGGTATTGAATACAAGTGATTGTAGAAAGCCTATTGGTCCATATTTCTTGATGCTTCTATATTGGAGCGGAGTCTTGAGGTGGGTAGAATATAGTTGTGCATTAATTGGCTGTTGATTGCTGGTGTTGACTTCTTGATGTGAAGTGCCTCGCAAACGTCAAGCCGCCTGCTATCGGTGTATCTATCGATGATTTCTCTGTTGTTTACTAGGATTTCTCTGGCGATGGTTTGGTTGTGGGAAGAGATTATATGTTCCTTAATGGAGCCCTGTTGCTTATGCATCGTTAAACGCCTAGAAAGAGATGTTGTTGTCTTGCCTATATACTGGTTTTTTTGGAGCTTACAGTCCCCAAGAGGGCATTTGAAGGCATAGACGACGTTAGTCTCTTTTAAAGCGTTCTGTTTTGTGTCTGGAGAGTTTCTCATGAGTAGGCTGGCCGTTTTTCTGGTTTTATAGTAAATCGTCAGTTGTATCCTCTGATTTTTGTCTGTAGGGATAACGTTTCTATTAACAATATCTTTCAGGACCCTTTCCTCCGTTTTATGAGCTGTGGAAAAGAAGTTCCTGTAAAATAGTCTAATAGGGGGTATAGGTGTTGTGTTAGTTGTCTCTTCAGAGGTTGCATGGCGTTTCACTTTCCTTCTTATGATGTCTTCGACGAAACCATTGGAGAAGCCGTTGTTGACTAGGACCTGCCTTACCCTACAGAGTTCTTCGTCGACTTGCTTCCATTCTGAGCTGTGGCTGAGAGTACGGTCGACATATGCGTTAACAACACTCCTCTTGTACCTGTCTGGGCAGTCGCTGTTGGCATTTAGGCACATTCCTATGTTCGTTTCCTTAGTGTAGACTGCAGTGTGGAAACCTCCGCTCTTTTCCATGACTGTTACATCTAGAAAGGGCAGCTTCCCATCCTTTTCCATCTCGTAAGTGAAACGCAGCAGGGAACTCTGCTCAAATGCCTCCTTCAGCTCCTGCAGATGTCTGACATCAGGTACCTGTGTAAAAATGTCGTCAACATACCTGCAGTATATGGCCGGTTTCAAGTTCATGTCGACTAAGACTTTTTGCTCGATGGTACCCATGTAGAAGTTTGCAAACAGGACACCTAGGGGAGAACCCATGGCGACCCCATCTACTTGCTTATACATGTGCCCATCCGGGCTTAAGAAGGGTGCCTGTTTAGTACAAGCTTGGAGTAGTTTCCTCAGAATATTTTCTGGTATGTCAAGAGGAGTACAGGCTGGATCCCGATACACTCTGTCGGCTATCATCATGATTGTCTCGTCCACAGGTACGTTGGTAAACAGCGATTCTACGTCCAACGAGGCTCTTATCCCTGTGGCCCGTGTGCCCTGCAGTAAGTCAACAAATTCCTTTGGAGACTTCAGGCTGAAGGCGCAAGGAACATAAGGAGTCAGCAGGCCGTTGAGTCGCTTCGCCAGTCTGTACGTGGGTGTGGGTATCTGGCTAATGATTGGCCGAAGTGGGTTTCCAGGCTTGTGTGTCTTGACATTTCCATACGCATATCCAGGTTTATATTCCCCAATGATCTTTGGCAGGTGGAGTCCGGATTTCTTGGCGTTCACAGTTTCGATCAGTTTGTTGACCTTTGCTTTTAATTCGGCTGTAGTGTCCTTCGTTACCCTTTGGAACTTTGTTTGGTCAGAGAGTATGATGTTCATTTTCGCCAGATATTCGTCTTTTTTAAGAATGACATATATTGGCGACTTGTCACCTCTCCTGACAACTATCTCCTTGTTCTCACGAAGGCTTTTAGCTGCCGCTTTGAGCTCGGGGGACAGTATGGTGCTTCTGTAATTGCCTCGATTCTTTCCTCCTTCTGCAATAAGTTCTGCTTGTAAGGTATCTTTGGTAGTGACCTTCTTTTGTGTCTCGAGGTCGAATATGTCGTCCAACAGAATTTCCATCTCTACTTTCCGGGCCATCTCACTCGGTCTGGACATAACATGACAGTTTATGCCCAGATTTAGGAGTGACTTGGTCCTCAGTGAGGTTAATTCCTGCAAGGTTCAGGAAGCCATCTCTTGGTCGTGGAATTGCCATAGGTCCTCCATATAATGTTGTTAGTTTCTTGATAATCCTTGTTTCAGTGCTGAGGTGATGTTGGTCTGTGAGGATGTCGAGGTGTTGTTCAATGCGGGTACGGATACTTTCGTCGATGTTGCTATTTCTCCACTCGTTTGTAGCGTGAAGTAGTTGCGTTTTGTTGTCTTTGATTTCATTCTCTGCCTTGTATATCTGATCACGAATCAGATCCTGGCGATATTTTTTCGTGAAGGCTTGATTCCTTGCTGCTGGGTCGTGCGCTTTAATATTAATATATTTTGGTAGCAGTCTTTCTTGTAGACATATATTATTAAATATGACCGAAAAAGTAAGATTAATAATTCTAACACGAATTTTCTCAATCTTTCGTACATTTCTTTCGTACAGAAGTCAACACCAGCAATCAACAGCCAATTAATGCACAACTATATTCTACCCACCTCAAGACTCCGCTCCAATATAGAAGCATCAAGAAATATGGACCAATAGGCTTTCTACAATCACTTCTATTCAATACCCATTGTTTCGTGTTCTGTCTTGTGTTGATGAAATTAATACCCTATTAATGCCACCTCTTGTTCTGTCTTATGTTGATGAAATTAATACCCTATTAATGCCACCTCACCCCATCCACCTCTCTCAAATGTAGATATAAAAACAAAATCGGAGATGCGTAAGTTCTATTCAGTTGTGTATTTGTAAACTAAGTCTTTGAAAATGTAATAAGTTTTACGAAACGCGCTCGTGTCGCGTCAGACTAGAAATAAAAATGAATTTTGGAGAATTGATTTATGATTTACCTCCAACAGTGAAAAGAAATGTTCGAAAGATTGAGAAAATTCGTGTTAGAATTATTAATCTTACTTTTTCGGTCATATTTAATAATATATGTCTACAGGAAAGACTGCTACCAAAATATACTAATATTAAAGCGCACGACCCAGCAGCAAGGAATCAAGCCTTCACGATAAAATATCGCCAGGATCTGATTCGTGATCAGATATACAAGGCAGAGAATGAAATCAAAGACAACAAAACGCAACTACTTCATGCTACAAACGAGTGGAGAAATAGCAACATCGACGAAAGTATCCGTACCCGCAATGAACAACACCTCGACATCCTCACAGACCAACATCACCTCAGCACTGAAACAAAGATTATCAAGAAACTAACAACATTATATGGAGGACCTATGGTAATTCCACGACCAAGAGATGGCTTCCTGAACCTTGCAGGAATTAACCTCACTGAGGACCAAGTCACTCTCCTAAATCTGGGCATAAACTGTCATGTTATGTCCAGACCGAGTGAGATGGCCCGGAAAGTAGAGTTGGAAATAGTGTTGGACGACATATTCGACCTCGAGACACAAAAGAAGGTCACTACCAAAGATACCTTACAAGCAGAACTTATTGCAGAAGGAGGAAAGAATCGAGGCAATTACAGAAGCACCATACTGTCCCCCGAGCTCAAAGCGGCAGCTAAAAGCCTTCGTGAGAACAAGGAGATAGTTGTCAGGAGAGGTAACAAGTCGCCAATATATGTCATTTTTAAAAAAGACGAATATCTGGCGAAAATGAACATCATACTCTCTGACCAAACTAAGTTCCAAAGGGTAACGAAGGACACTACAGCCGAATTAAAAGCAAAGGTCAACAAACTGATCGAAACTGTGAACGCCAAGAAATCCGGACTCCACCTGCCAAAGATCATTGGGGAATTTAAACCTGGATATGCGTATGGAAATGTCAAGACACACAAGCCTGGAAACTCACTTCGGCCAATCATTACCCAGATACCCACACCCACGTACAGACTGGCGAAGCGACTCAACGGCCTGCTGACTCCTTATGTTCCTTGCGCCTTCAGCCTGAAGTCTCCAAAGGAATTTGTTGACTTACTGCAGGGCACACGGGCCACAGGGATAAGAGCCTCGTTGGACGTAGAATCACTGTTTACCAACGTACCTGTGGACGAGACAATCGGAATGATAGCCGACAGAGTGTATCGTGATCCAGCCTGTACTCCTCTTGACATACCAGAAAATATTCTGAGGAAACTACTCCAAGCTTGTACTAAAGAGGCACCCTTCTTAAGCCCGGATGGGCACATGTATAAGCAAGTAGATGGGGTCGCCATGGGTTCTCCCCTAGGTGTCCTGTTTGCAAACTTCTACATGGGTACCATCGAGCAAAAAGTCTTAGTCGACATGAACTTGAAACCGGCTATATACTGCAGGAATGTTGACGACATTTTTACACAGGTACCTGATGTCAGACATCTGCAGGAACTGAAGGAGGCATTTGAGCAGAGTTCCGTGCTGCGTTTCACTTACGAGATGGAAAAGGATGGGAAGCTGCCCTTTCTAGATGTAACAGTCATGGAAAATAGCGGAGGTTTCCACACTGCAGTCTACACTAAGGAAACGAACATAGGAATGTGCCTAAATGCCAACAGCGACTGCCCAGACAGGTACAAGAGGAGTGTTGTTAACGCATATGTCGACCGTGCTCTCAGCCACAGCTCAGAATGGAAGCAAGTCGACGAAGAACTCTTTAGGGTAAGGCAGGTCCTAGTCAACAACGGCTTCTCCAATGGTTTCGTCGAAGACATCATAAGAAGGAAAGTGAAACGCCATGCAACCTCTGAAGAGACAACTAACACAACACCTATACCCCCTATTAGACTATTTTACAGGAACTTCTTTTCCACAGCTCATAAAACGGAGGAAAGGGTCCTGAAAGATATTGTTAATAGAAACGTTATCCCTACAGACAAAAATCAGAGGACACAACTGACGATTTACTATAAAACCAGAAAAACGGCCAGCCTACTCATGAGAAACTCTCCAGACACAAAACAGAACGCTTTAAAAGAGACTAACGTCGTCTATGCCTTCAAATGCCCTCTTGGGGACTGTAAGCTCCAAAAAACCCAGTATATAGGCAAGACAACAACATCTCTTTCTAGGCGTTTAACGATGCATAAGCAACAGGGCTCCATTAAGGAACATATAATCTCTTCCCACAACCAAACCATCGCCAGAGAAATCCTAGTAAACAACACAGAAATCATCGATAGATACAGCGATAGCAGGCGGCTTGACGTTTGCGAGGCACTACACATCAAGCAGTCAACACCAGCAATCAACAGCCAATTAATGCACAACTATATTCTACCCACCTCAAGACTCCGCTCCAATATAGAAGCATCAAGAAATATGGACCAATAGGCTTTCTACAATCACTTCTATTCAATACCCATTGTTTCGTGTCTGTCTTGTGTTGATGAAATTAATACCCTATTAATGCCACCTCTTGTTCTGTCTTGTGTTGATGAAATTAATACCCTATTGATGCCACCTCACCCCATCCACCTCTCTCAAATGTAGATATAAAAACAAAATCGGAGATGCGTAAGTTCTATTCAGTTGTGTATTTGTAAACTAAAGTCATTGAAAATGTAATAAGTTTTACGAAACGCGCTCGTGTCGCGTCAGACTAGAAATAAAAATGAATTTTGGAGAATTGATTTATGATTTACCTCCAACAGTGAAAAGAAATGTACGAAAGATTGAGAAAATTCGTGTTAGAATTATTAATCTTACTTTTTCGGTCATATTTAATAATATATATATATATATATATATATATATATATATATATATATATATATATATATATATATATATATATATATATATATATACATATATATATATATATATATATATATATATATATATATATATATATATATATATATATATATATATTAGTATATTTTGGTAGCAGTCTTTCCTGAAGACATATATTATTAAATATGACTGAAAAAGTAAGATTAATAATTCTAACACGCATTTTCTCAATCTTTCGTACATTACGCTTCACTGTTGGAGGTAAATCAAAAATCAATTCTCCAAAATTCATTTTTATTTCTAGTCTGACGCGACACGGGCGCGTTTCGTAAAACTTATTACATTTTCAAAGACTTTAGTTCACAAATACACAACTGAATAGAACTTACGTATCTCTGATTTTATATCTACATTTGAGTGAGGTGGAAGGGGTGATGTGGCATTAACACAAGACAGAACAAAATGTGGTATTAATAGGATATTAATTTCATCAACACAAGACAGAACAAGAGTATTAATAGGGTATTAATTTCATCAACACAATACAGAACACGAAACAATGGATATTGAATAGAAGTGTTTGTTGAAAGCCTATTGGTCCATATTTCTTGATGCTTCTATATTGGAGCGGAGTCTTGAGGTCGGTAGAATATAGTTGTGCAATAATTGGCTGTTGATTGCTGGTGTTGACTTCTTGATGTGTAGTGCCTCGCAAACGTCAAGCCGCCTGCTATCGCTGTATCTATCGATGATTTCTGTGTTGTTTACTAGGATTTCTCTGGCGATGGTTTGGTTGTGGGAAGAGATTATATGTTCCTTAATGGAGCCCTGTTGCTTATGCATCGTTAAACGCCTAGAAAGAGATGTTGTTGTCTTGCCTATATACTGGGTTTTTTGGAGCTTACAGTCCCCAAGTGGGCATTTGTAGGCATAGACGACGTTAGTCTCTTTTAAAGCGTTCTGTTTTGTTTCTGGAGAGTTTCTCATGAGTAGGCTGGCCGTTTTTCTGGTTTTACAGTAAATCGTCAGTTGTATCCTCTGATTTTTGTCTGTAGGGATAACGTTTCTATTAACAATATCTTTCAGGACCCTTTCCTCCGTTTTATGAGCTGTGGAAAAGAAGTTCCTGTAAAATAGTCTAATAGGGGGTATAGGTGTTGTGTTAGTTGTCTCTTCAGAGGTTGCATGGCTTTTCACGTTCCTTCTTATGATGTCTTCGACGAAACCATTGGAGAAGCCGTTATTGACTAGGACCTGCCTTACCCTACAGAGTTCTTCGTCGACTTGCTTCCATTCTGAGCTGTGGCTGAGAGCACAGTCGACATATGCGTTAACAACACTCCTCTTGTACCTGTCTGGGCAGTCGCTGTTGGCATTTAGGCACATTCCTTTGTTTGTTTCCTTAGTGTAGACTGCAGTGTGGAAACCTCCGCCCTTTTCCATGAGTGTTACATCTAGAAAGGGCAGCTTCCCATCCTTTTCCATCTCGTAAGTGAAACGCAGCACGGAACTCTGCTCAAATGCCTCCTTCAGCTCCTGCAGATGTCTGACATCAGGTACCTGTGTAAAAATGTCGTCAACATACCTGCAGTATATGGCCGGTTTCAAGTTCATGTCGACTAAGACTTTTTGCTCGATGGTACCCATGTAGAAGTTTGCAAACAGGACACCTAGGGGAGAACCCATGGCGACCCCATCTACTTGCTTATACATGTGCCCATCCGGGCTCAAGAATGGTGCCTCTTTAGTACAAGCTTGGAGTAGTTTCCTCAGAATATTTTCTGGTATGTCAAGAGGAGTACAGGCTGGATCCCGATACACTCTGTCGGCTATCATTCCGATTGTCTCGTCCACAAGTACGTTGGTAAACAGCGATTCTACGTCCAACTAGGCCCTTATCCCTGTGGCCCGTGTGCCCCGCAGTAAGTCAACAAATTCCTTTGGAGACTTCAGGCTGAAGGCACAAGGAACATAAGGAGTCAGCAGGCCGTTGAGTCGCTTCGCCAGTCTGTACGTGGGTGTGGGTATCTGGCTAATGATTGGCCGAAGTGGGTTTCCAGGCTTGTGCGTCTTGACATTTCCATACGCATATCCAGGTATGGAAAGAATCGAGGCAACTACAGAAGCACCATACTGTCCCCCGAGCTTAAAGCGGCAGCTAAAAGCCTTCGTGAGAACAAGGAGATAGTTGTCAGGAGAGGTGACAAGTCGTCAATATATGTCATTCTTAAAAAAGACGAATATCTGGCGAAAATGAACATCATACTCTCTGACCAAACTAAGTTCCAAAGGGTAACGAAGGACACTACAGCCGAATTAAAAGCAAAGGTCAACAAACTGATCGAAACTGTGAACGCCAAGAAATCCGGACTCCACCTGCCAAAGATCATTGGGGAATATAAACCTGGATATGCGTATGGAAATGTCAAGACGCACAAGCCTGGAAACCCACTTCGGCCAATCATTAGCCAGATACCCACACCCACGTACAGACTGGCGAAGCGACTCAACGGCCTGCTGACTCCTTATGTTCCTTGCGCCTTCAGCCTGAAGTCTCCAAGGAATTTGTTGACTTACTGCGGGGCACACGGGCCACAGGGATAAGAGCCTCGTTGGACGTAGAATCGCTGTTTACCAACGTACCTGTGGACGAGACAATCGGAATGATAGCCGACAGAGTGTATCGTGATCCAGCCTGTACTCCTCTTGACATACCAGAAAATATTCTGAGGAAACTACTCCAAGCTTGTACTAAACAGGCACCCTTCTTAAGCCCGGATGGGCACATGTATAAGCAAGTAGATGGGGTCGCCATGGGTTCTCCCCTAGGTGTCCTGTTTGCAAACTTCTACATGGGTACCATCGAGCAAAAAGTCTTAGTCGACATGAACTTGAAACCGGCTATATACTGCAGGAATGTTGACGACATTTTTACACAGGTACCTGATGTCAGACATCTGCAGGAACTGAAGGAGGCATTTGAGCAGAGTTCCGTGCTGCGTTTCACTTACGAGATGGAAAAGGATGGGAAGCTGCCCTTTCTAGATGTAACAGTCATGGAAAATAGCGGAGGTTTCCACACTGCAGTCTACACTAAGGAAACGAACATAGGAATGTGCCTAAATGCCAACAGCGACTGCCCAGACAGGTACAAGAGGAGTGTTGTTAACGCATATGTCGACCGTGCTCTCAGCCACAGCTCAGAATGGAAGCAAGTCGACGAAGAACTCTTTAGGGTAAGGCAGGTCCTAGTCAACAACGGCTTCTCCAATGGTTTCGTCGAAGACATCATAAGAAGGAAAGTGAAACGCCATGCAACCTCTGAAGAGACAACTAACACAACACCTATACCCCCTATTAGACTATTTTACAGGAACTTCTTTTCCACAGCTCATAAAACGGAGGAAAGGGTCCTGAAAGATATTGTTAATAGAAACGTTATCCCTACAGACAAAAATCAGAGGACACAACTGACGATTTACTATAAAACCAGAAAAACGGCCAGCCTACTCATGAGAAACTCTCCAGACACAAAACAGAACGCTTTAAAAGAGACTAACGTCGTCTATGCCTTCAAATGCCCTCTTGGGGACTGTAAGCTCCAAAAAACCCAGTATATAGGCAAGACAACAACATCTCTTTCTAGGCGTTTAACGATGCATAAGCAACAGGGCTCCATTAAGGAACATATAATCTCTTCCCACAACCAAACCATCGCCAGAGAAATCCTAGTAAACAACACAGAAATCATCGATAGATACAGCGATAGCAGGCGGCTTGACGTTTGCGAGGCACTACACATCAAGCAGTCAACACCAGCAATCAACAGCCAATTAATGCACAACTATATTCTACCCACCTCAAGACTCCGCTCCAATATAGAAGCATCAAGAAATATGGACCAATAGGCTTTCTACAATCACTTCTATTCAATACCCATTGTTTCGTGTCTGTCTTGTGTTGATGAAATTAATACCCTATTAATGCCACCTCTTGTTCTGTCTTGTGTTGATGAAATTAATACCCTATTGATGCCACCTCACCCCATCCACCTCTCTCAAATGTAGATATAAAAACAAAATCGGAGATGCGTAAGTTCTATTCAGTTGTGTATTTGTAAACTAAAGTCTTTGAAAATGTAATAAGTTTTACGAAACGCGCTCGTGTCGCGTCAGACTAGAAATAAAAATGAATTTTGGAGAATTGATTTATGATTTACCTCCAACAGTGAAAAGAAATGTACGAAAGATTGAGAAAATTCGTGTTAGAATTATTAATCTTACTTTTTCGGTCATATTTAATAATATATATATATATATATATATATATATATATATATATATATATATATATATATATATATATATATATATATATATATATATATATATATATATATATATATATACATATATATATATATATATATATATATATATATATATATATATATATATATATATATATATATATATATATATATATATATATATATATATATATATTAGTATATTTTGGTAGCAGTCTTTCCTGAAGACATATATTATTAAATATGACTGAAAAAGTAAGATTAATAATTCTAACACGCATTTTCTCAATCTTTCGTACATTACGCTTCACTGTTGGAGGTAAATCAAAAATCAATTCTCCAAAATTCATTTTTATTTCTAGTCTGACGCGACACGGGCGCGTTTCGTAAAACTTATTACATTTTCAAAGACTTTAGTTCACAAATACACAACTGAATAGAACTTACGTATCTCTGATTTTATATCTACATTTGAGTGAGGTGGAAGGGGTGTTGTGGCATTAACACAAGACAGAACAAAATGTGGTATTAATAGGATATTAATTTCATCAACACAAGACAGAACAAGAGTATTAATAGGGTATTAATTTCATCAACACAATACAGAACACGAAACAATGGATATTGAATAGAAGTGTTTGTTGAAAGCCTATTGGTCCATATTTCTTGATGCTTCTATATTGGAGCGGAGTCTTGAGGTGGGTAGAATATAGTTGTGCAATAATTGGCTGTTGATTGCTGGTGTTGACTTCTTGATGTGTAGTGCCTCGCAAACGTCAAGCCGCCTGCTATCGCTGTATCTATCGATGATTTCTGTGTTGTTTACTAGGATTTCTCTGGCGATGGTTTGGTTGTGGGAAGAGATTATATGTTCCTTAATGGAGCCCTGTTGCTTATGCATCGTTAAACGCCTAGAAAGAGATGTTGTTGTCTTGCCTATATACTGGGTTTTTTGGAGCTTACAGTCCCCAAGTGGGCATTTGAAGGCATAGACGACGTTAGTCTCTTTTAAAGCGTTCTGTTTTGTGTCTGGAGAGTTTCTCATGAGTAGGCTGGCCGTTTTTCTGGTTTTACAGTAAATCGTCAGTTGTATCCTCTGATTTTTGTCTGTAGGGATAACGTTTCTATTAACAATATCTTTCAGGACCCTTTCCTCCGTTTTATGAGCTGTGGAAAAGAAGTTCCTGTAAAATAGTCTAATAGGGGGTATAGGTGTTGTGTTAGTTGTCTCTTCAGAGGTTGCATGGCGTTTCACTTTCCTTCTTATGATGTCTTCGACGAAACCATTGGAGAAGCCGTTGTTGACTAGGACCTGCCTTACCCTACAGAGTTCTTCGTCGACTTGCTTCCATTCTGAGCTGTGGCTGAGAGTACGGTCGACATATGCGTTAACAACACTCCTCTTGTACCTGTCTGGGCAGTCGCTGTTGGCATTTAGGCACATTCCTATGTTCGTTTCCTTAGTGTAGACTGCAGTGTGGAAACCTCCGCTCTTTTCCATGACTGTTACATCTAGAAAGGGCAGCTTCCCATCCTTTTCCATCTCGTAAGTGAAACGCAGCAGGGAACTCTGCTCAAATGCCTCCTTCAGCTCCTGCAGATGTCTGACATCAGGTACCTGTGTAAAAATGTCGTCAACATACCTGCAGTATATGGCCGGTTTCAAGTTCATGTCGACTAAGACTTTTTGCTCGATGGTACCCATGTAGAAGTTTGCAAACAGGACACCTAGGGGAGAACCCATGGCGACCCCATCTACTTGCTTATACATGTGCCCATCCGGGCTTAAGAAGGGTGCCTGTTTAGTACAAGCTTGGAGTAGTTTCCTCAGAATATTTTCTGGTATGTCAAGAGGAGTACAGGCTGGATCCCGATACACTCTGTCGGCTATCATCATGATTGTCTCGTCCACAGGTACGTTGGTAAACAGCGATTCTACGTCCAACGAGGCTCTTGTCCCTGTGGCCCGTGTGCCCTGCAGTAAGTCAACAAATTCCTTTGGAGACTTCAGGCTGAAGGCGCAAGGAACATAAGGAGTCAGCAGGCCGTTGAGTCGCTTCGCCAGTCTGTACGTGGGTGTGGGTATCTGGCTAATGATTGGCCGAAGTGGGTTTCCAGGCTTGTGTGTCTTGACATTTCCATACGCATATCCAGGTTTATATTCCCCAATGATCTTTGGCAGGTGGAGTCCGGATTTCTTGGCGTTCACAGTTTCGATCAGTTTGTTGACCTTTGCTTTTAATTCGGCTGTAGTGTCCTTCGTACCCTTTGGAACTTTGTTTGGTCAGAGAGTATGATGTTCATTTTCGCCAGATATTCGTCTTTTTTAAGAATGACATATATTGGCGACTTGTCACCTCTCCTGACAACTATCTCCTTGTTCTCACGAAGGCTTTTAGCTGCCGCTTTGAGCTCGGGGGACAGTATGGTGCTTCTGTAATTGCCTCGATTCTTTCCTCCTTCTGCAATAAGTTCTGCTTGTAAGGTATCTTTGGTAGTGACCTTCTTTTGTGTCTCGAGGTCGAATATGTCGTCCAACAGAATTTCCATCTCTACTTTCCGGGCCATCTCACTCGGTCTGGACATAACATGACAGTTTATGCCCAGATTTAGGAGAGTGACTTGGTCCTCAGTGAGGTTAATTCCTGCAAGGTTCAGGAAGCCATCTCTTGGTCGTGGAATTGCCATAGGTCCTCCATATAATGTTGTTAGTTTCTTGATAATCCTTGTTTCAGTGCTGAGGTGATGTTGGTCTGTGAGGATGTCGAGGTGTTGTTCAATGCGGGTACGGATACTTTCGTCGATGTTGCTATTTCTCCACTCGTTTGTAGCGTGAAGTAGTTGCGTTTTGTTGTCTTTGATTTCATTCTCTGCCTTGTATATCTGATCACGAATCAGATCCTGGCGATATTTTTTCGTGAAGGCTTGATTCCTTGCTGCTGGGTCGTGCGCTTTAATATTAATATATTTTGGTAGCAGTCTTTCTTGTAGACATATATTATTAAATATGACCGAAAAAGTAAGATTAATAATTCTAACACGAATTTTCTCAATCTTTCGTACATTTCTTTCGTACAGAAGTCAACACCAGCAATCAACAGCCAATTAATGCACAACTATATTCTACCCACCTCAAGACTCCGCTCCAATATAGAAGCATCAAGAAATATGGACCAATAGGCTTTCTACAATCACTTCTATTCAATACCCATTGTTTCGTGTTCTGTCTTGTGTTGATGAAATTAATACCCTATTAATGCCACCTCTTGTTCTGTCTTATGTTGATGAAATTAATACCCTATTAATGCCACCTCACCCCATCCACCTCTCTCAAATGTAGATATAAAAACAAAATCGGAGATGCGTAAGTTCTATTCAGTTGTGTATTTGTAAACTAAGTCTTTGAAAATGTAATAAGTTTTACGAAACGCGCTCGTGTCGCGTCAGACTAGAAATAAAAATGAATTTTGGAGAATTGATTTATGATTTACCTCCAACAGTGAAAAGAAATGTTCGAAAGATTGAGAAAATTCGTGTTAGAATTATTAATCTTACTTTTTCGGTCATATTTAATAATATATGTCTACAGGAAAGACTGCTACCAAAATATACTAATATTAAAGCGCACGACCCAGCAGCAAGGAATCAAGCCTTCACGATAAAATATCGCCAGGATCTGATTCGTGATCAGATATACAAGGCAGAGAATGAAATCAAAGACAACAAAACGCAACTACTTCATGCTACAAACGAGTGGAGAAATAGCAACATCGACGAAAGTATCCGTACCCGCAATGAACAACACCTCGACATCCTCACAGACCAACATCACCTCAGCACTGAAACAAAGATTATCAAGAAACTAACAACATTATATGGAGGACCTATGGTAATTCCACGACCAAGAGATGGCTTCCTGAACCTTGCAGGAATTAACCTCACTGAGGACCAAGTCACTCTCCTAAATCTGGGCATAAACTGTCATGTTATGTCCAGACCGAGTGAGATGGCCCGGAAAGTAGAGTTGGAAATAGTGTTGGACGACATATTCGACCTCGAGACACAAAAGAAGGTCACTACCAAAGATACCTTACAAGCAGAACTTATTGCAGAAGGAGGAAAGAATCGAGGCAATTACAGAAGCACCATACTGTCCCCCGAGCTCAAAGCGGCAGCTAAAAGCCTTCGTGAGAACAAGGAGATAGTTGTCAGGAGAGGTAACAAGTCGCCAATATATGTCATTTTTAAAAAAGACGAATATCTGGCGAAAATGAACATCATACTCTCTGACCAAACTAAGTTCCAAAGGGTAACGAAGGACACTACAGCCGAATTAAAAGCAAAGGTCAACAAACTGATCGAAACTGTGAACGCCAAGAAATCCGGACTCCACCTGCCAAAGATCATTGGGGAATTTAAACCTGGATATGCGTATGGAAATGTCAAGACACACAAGCCTGGAAACTCACTTCGGCCAATCATTACCCAGATACCCACACCCACGTACAGACTGGCGAAGCGACTCAACGGCCTGCTGACTCCTTATGTTCCTTGCGCCTTCAGCCTGAAGTCTCCAAAGGAATTTGTTGACTTACTGCAGGGCACACGGGCCACAGGGATAAGAGCCTCGTTGGACGTAGAATCACTGTTTACCAACGTACCTGTGGACGAGACAATCGGGATGATAGCCGACAGAGTATATCGGGATCCAGCCTGTACTCCTCTTGACATACCAGAAAATATTCTGAGGAAACTACTCCAAGCTTGTACTAAAGAGGCACCCTTCTTAAGCCCGGATGGGCACATGTATAAGCAAGTAGATGGGGTCGCCATGGGTTCTCCCCTAGGTGTCCTGTTTGCAAACTTCTACATGGGTACCATCGAGCAAAAAGTCTTAGTCGACATGAACTTGAAACCGGCTATATACTGCAGGAATGTTGACGACATTTTTACACAGGTACCTGATGTCAGACATCTGCAGGAACTGAAGGAGGCATTTGAGCAGAGTTCCGTGCTGCGTTTCACTTACGAGATGGAAAAGGATGGGAAGCTGCCCTTTCTAGATGTAACAGTCATGGAAAATAGCGGAGGTTTCCACACTGCAGTCTACACTAAGGAAACGAACATAGGAATGTGCCTAAATGCCAACAGCGACTGCCCAGACAGGTACAAGAGGAGTGTTGTTAACGCATATGTCGACCGTGCTCTCAGCCACAGCTCAGAATGGAAGCAAGTCGACGAAGAACTCTTTAGGGTAAGGCAGGTCCTAGTCAACAACGGCTTCTCCAATGGTTTCGTCGAAGACATCATAAGAAGGAAAGTGAAACGCCATGCAACCTCTGAAGAGACAACTAACACAACACCTATACCCCCTATTAGACTATTTTACAGGAACTTCTTTTCCACAGCTCATAAAACGGAGGAAAGGGTCCTGAAAGATATTGTTAATAGAAACGTTATCCCTACAGACAAAAATCAGAGGACACAACTGACGATTTACTATAAAACCAGAAAAACGGCCAGCCTACTCATGAGAAACTCTCCAGACACAAAACAGAACGCTTTAAAAGAGACTAACGTCGTCTATGCCTTCAAATGCCCTCTTGGGGACTGTAAGCTCCAAAAAACCCAGTATATAGGCAAGACAACAACATCTCTTTCTAGGCGTTTAACGATGCATAAGCAACAGGGCTCCATTAAGGAACATATAATCTCTTCCCACAACCAAACCATCGCCAGAGAAATCCTAGTAAACAACACAGAAATCATCGATAGATACAGCGATAGCAGGCGGCTTGACGTTTGCGAGGCACTACACATCAAGCAGTCAACACCAGCAATCAACAGCCAATTAATGCACAACTATATTCTACCCACCTCAAGACTCCGCTCCAATATAGAAGCATCAAGAAATATGGACCAATAGGCTTTCTACAATCACTTCTATTCAATACCCATTGTTTCGTGTCTGTCTTGTGTTGATGAAATTAATACCCTATTAATGCCACCTCTTGTTCTGTCTTGTGTTGATGAAATTAATACCCTATTGATGCCACCTCACCCCATCCACCTCTCTCAAATGTAGATATAAAAACAAAATCGGAGATGCGTAAGTTCTATTCAGTTGTGTATTTGTAAACTAAAGTCTTTGAAAATGTAATAAGTTTTACGAAACGCGCTCGTGTCGCGTCAGACTAGAAATAAAAATGAATTTTGGAGAATTGATTTATGATTTACCTCCAACAGTGAAAAGAAATGTACGAAAGATTGAGAAAATTCGTGTTAGAATTATTAATCTTACTTTTTCGGTCATATTTAATAATATATATATATATATATATATATATATATATATATATATATATATATATATATATATATATATATATATATATATATATATATATATATATATATATACATATATATATATATATATATATATATATATATATATATATATATATATATATATATATATATATATATATATATTAGTATATTTTGGTAGCAGTCTTTCCTGAAGACATATATTATTAAATATGACTGAAAAAGTAAGATTAATAATTCTAACACGCATTTTCTCAATCTTTCGTACATTACGCTTCACTGTTGGAGGTAAATCAAAAATCAATTCTCCAAAATTCATTTTTATTTCTAGTCTGACGCGACACGGGCGCGTTTCGTAAAACTTATTACATTTTCAAAGACTTTAGTTCACAAATACACAACTGAATAGAACTTATGTATCTCTGATTTTATATCTACATTTGAGTGAGGTGGAAGGGGTGATGTGGCATTAACACAAGACAGAACAAAATGTGGTATTAATAGGATATTAATTTCATCAACACAAGACAGAACAAGAGTATTAATAGGGTATTAATTTCATCAACACAATACAGAACACGAAACAATGGATATTGAATAGAAGTGTTTGTTGAAAGCCTATTGGTCCATATTTCTTGATGCTTCTATATTGGAGCGGAGTCTTGAGGTGGGTAGAATATAGTTGTGCAATAATTGGCTGTTGATTGCTGGTGTTGACTTCTTGATGTGTAGTGCCTCGCAAACGTCAAGCCGCCTGCTATCGCTGTATCTGTCGATGATTTCTGTGTTGTTTACTAGGATTTCTCTGGCGATGGTTTGGTTGTGGGAAGAGATTATATGTTCCTTAATGGAGCCCTGTTGCTTATGCATCGTTAAACGCCTAGAAAGAGATGTTGTTGTCTTGCCTATATACTGGGTTTTTTGGAGCTTACAGTCCCCAAGTGGGCATTTGAAGGCATAGACGACGTTAGTCTCTTTTAAAGCGTTCTGTTTTGTGTCTGGAGAGTTTCTCATGAGTAGGCTGGCCGTTTTTCTGGTTTTACAGTAAATCGTCAGTTGTATCCTCTGATTTTTGTCTGTAGGGATAACGTTTCTATTAACAATATCTTTCAGGACCCTTTCCTCCGTTTTATGAGCTGTGGAAAAGAAGTTCCTGTAAAATAGTCTAATAGGGGGTATAGGTGTTGTGTTAGTTGTCTCTTCAGAGGTTGCATGGCTTTTCACGTTCCTTCTTATGATGTCTTCGACGAAACCATTGGAGAAGCCGTTATTGACTAGGACCTGCCTTACCCTACAGAGTTCTTCGTCGACTTGCTTCCATTCTGAGCTGTGGCTGAGAGCACAGTCGACATATGCGTTAACAACACTCCTCTTGTACCTGTCTGGGCAGTCGCTGTTGGCATTTAGGCACATTCCTATGTTTGTTTCCTTAGTGTAGACTGCAGTGTGGAAACCTCCGCCCTTTTCCATGAGTGTTACATCTAGAAAGGGCAGCTTCCCATCCTTTTCCATCTCGTAAGTGAAACGCAGCACGGAACTCTGCTCAAATGCCTCCTTCAGCTCCTGCAGATGTCTGACATCAGGTACCTGTGTAAAAATGTCGTCAACATACCTGCAGTATATGGCCGGTTTCAAGTTCATGTCGACTAAGACTTTTTGCTCGATGGTACCCATGTAGAAGTTTGCAAACAGGACACCTAGGGGAGAACCCATGGCGACCCCATCTACTTGCTTATACATGTGCCCATCCGGGCTCAAGAATGGTGCCTCTTTAGTACAAGCTTGGAGTAGTTTCCTCAGAATATTTTCTGGTATGTCAAGAGGAGTACAGGCTGGATCCCGATACACTCTGTCGGCTATCATTCCGATTGTCTCGTCCACAAGTACGTTGGTAAACAGCGATTCTACGTCCAACGAGGCCCTTATCCCTGTGGCCCGTGTGCCCCGCAGTAAGTCAACAAATTCCTTTGGAGACTTCAGGCTGAAGGCACAAGGAACATAAGGAGTCAGCAGGCCGTTGAGTCGCTTCGCCAGTCTGTACGTGGGTGTGGGTATCTGGCTAATGATTGGCCGAAGTGGGTTTCCAGGCTTGTGCGTCTTGACATTTCCATACGCATATCCAGGTATGGAAAGAATCGAGGCAACTACAGAAGCACCATACTGTCCCCCGAGCTTAAAGCGGCAGCTAAAAGCCTTCGTGAGAACAAGGAGATAGTTGTCAGGAGAGGTGACAAGTCGTCAATATATGTCATTCTTAAAAAAGACGAATATCTGGCGAAAATGAACATCATACTCTCTGACCAAACTAAGTTCCAAAGGGTAACGAAGGACACTACAGCCGAATTAAAAGCAAAGGTCAACAAACTGATCGAAACTGTGAACGCCAAGAAATCCGGACTCCACCTGCCAAAGATCATTGGGGAATATAAACCTGGATATGCGTATGGAAATGTCAAGACGCACAAGCCTGGAAACCCACTTCGGCCAATCATTAGCCAGATACCCACACCCACGTACAGACTGGCGAAGCGACTCAACGGCCTGCTGACTCCTTATGTTCCTTGCGCCTTCAGCCTGAAGTCTCCAAGGAATTTGTTGACTTACTGCGGGGCACACGGGCCACAGGGATAAGAGCCTCGTTGGACGTAGAATCGCTGTTTACCAACGTACCTGTGGACGAGACAATCGGAATGATAGCCGACAGAGTGTATCGTGATCCAGCCTGTACTCCTCTTGACATACCAGAAAATATTCTGAGGAAACTACTCCAAGCTTGTACTAAAGAGGCACCCTTCTTAAGCCCGGATGGGCACATGTATAAGCAAGTAGATGGGGTCGCCATGGGTTCTCCCCTAGGTGTCCTGTTTGCAAACTTCTACATGGGTACCATCGAGCAAAAAGTCTTAGTCGACATGAACTTGAAACCGGCTATATACTGCAGGAATGTTGACGACATTTTTACACAGGTACCTGATGTCAGACATCTGCAGGAACTGAAGGAGGCATTTGAGCAGAGTTCCGTGCTGCGTTTCACTTACGAGATGGAAAAGGATGGGAAGCTGCCCTTTCTAGATGTAACAGTCATGGAAAATAGCGGAGGTTTCCACACTGCAGTCTACACTAAGGAAACGAACATAGGAATGTGCCTAAATGCCAACAGCGACTGCCCAGACAGGTACAAGAGGAGTGTTGTTAACGCATATGTCGACCGTGCTCTCAGCCACAGCTCAGAATGGAAGCAAGTCGACGAAGAACTCTTTAGGGTAAGGCAGGTCCTAGTCAACAACGGCTTCTCCAATGGTTTCGTCGAAGACATCATAAGAAGGAACGTGAAAAGCCATGCAACCTCTGAAGAGACAACTAACACAACACCTATACCCCCTATTAGACTATTTTACAGGAACTTCTTTTCCACAGCTCATAAAACGGAGGAAAGGGTCCTGAAAGATATTGTTAATAGAAACGTTATCCCTACAGACAAAAATCAGAGGACACAACTGACGATTTACTATAAAACCAGAAAAACGGCCAGCCTACTCATGAGAAACTCTCCAGACACAAAACAGAACGCTTTAAAAGAGACTAACGTCGTCTATGCCTTCAAATGCCCTCTTGGGGACTGTAAGCTCCAAAAAACCCAGTATATAGGCAAGACAACAACATCTCTTTCTAGGCGTTTAACGATGCATAAGCAACAGGGCTCCATTAAGGAACATATAATCTCTTCCCACAACCAAACCATCGCCAGAGAAATCCTAGTAAACAACACAGAAATCATCGATAGATACAGCGATAGCAGGCGGCTTGACGTTTGCGAGGCACTACACATCAAGCAGTCAACACCAGCAATCAACAGCCAATTAATGCACAACTATATTCTACCCACCTCAAGACTCCGCTCCAATATAGAAGCATCAAGAAATATGGACCAATAGGCTTTCTACAATCACTTCTATTCAATACCCATTGTTTCGTGTCTGTCTTGTGTTGATGAAATTAATACCCTATTAATGCCACCTCTTGTTCTGTCTTGTGTTGATGAAATTAATACCCTATTGATGCCACCTCACCCCATCCACCTCTCTCAAATGTAGATATAAAAACAAAATCGGAGATGTGTAAGTTCTATTCAGTTGTGTATTTGTAAACTAAAGTCTTTGAAAATGTAATAAGTTTTACGAAACGCGCTCGTGTCGCGTCAGACTAGAAATAAAAATGAATTTTGGAGAATTGATTTATGATTTACCTCCAACAGTGAAAAGAAATGTACGAAAGATTGAGAAAATTCGTGTTAGAATTATTAATCTTACTTTTTCGGTCATATTTAATAATATATATATATATATATATATATATATATATATATATATATATATATATATATATATATATATATATATATATATATATATATATATATATATATATATATATATATATATATACATATATATATATATATATATATATATATATATATATATATATATATATATATATATATATATATATATATATATATATATATATATATTAGTATATTTTGGTAGCAGTCTTTCCTGAAGACATATATTATTAAATATGACTGAAAAAGTAAGATTAATAATTCTAACACGCATTTTCTCAATCTTTCGTACATTACGCTTCACTGTTGGAGGTAAATCAAAAATCAATTCTCCAAAATTCATTTTTATTTCTAGTCTGACGCGACACGGGCGCGTTTCGTAAAACTTATTACATTTTCAAAGACTTTAGTTCACAAATACACAACTGAATAGAACTTACGTATCTCTGATTTTATATCTACATTTGAGTGAGGTGGAAGGGGTGATGTGGCATTAACACAAGACAGAACAAAATGTGGTATTAATAGGATATTAATTTCATCAACACAAGACAGAACAAGAGTATTAATAGGGTATTAATTTCATCAACACAATACAGAACACGAAACAATGGATATTGAATAGAAGTGTTTGTTGAAAGCCTATTGGTCCATATTTCTTGATGCTTCTATATTGGAGCGGAGTCTTGAGGTCGGTAGAATATAGTTGTGCAATAATTGGCTGTTGATTGCTGGTGTTGACTTCTTGATGTGTAGTGCCTCGCAAACGTCAAGCCGCCTGCTATCGCTGTATCTATCGATGATTTCTGTGTTGTTTACTAGGATTTCTCTGGCGATGGTTTGGTTGTGGGAAGAGATTATATGTTCCTTAATGGAGCCCTGTTGCTTATGCATCGTTAAACGCCTAGAAAGAGATGTTGTTGTCTTGCCTATATACTGGGTTTTTTGGAGCTTACAGTCCCCAAGTGGGCATTTGAAGGCATAGACGACGTTAGTCTCTTTTAAAGCGTTCTGTTTTGTGTCTGGAGAGTTTCTCATGAGTAGGCTGGCCGTTTTTCTGGTTTTACAGTAAATCGTCAGTTGTATCCTCTGATTTTTGTCTGTAGGGATAACGTTTCTATTAACAATATCTTTCAGGACCCTTTCCTCCGTTTTATGAGCCGTGGAAAAGAAGTTCCTGTAAAATAGTCTAATAGGGGGTATAGGTGTTGTGTTAGTTGTCTCTTCAGAGGTTGCATGGCTTTTCACGTTCCTTCTTATGATGTCTTCGACGAAACCATTGGAGAAGCCGTTATTGACTAGGACCTGCCTTACCCTACAGAGTTCTTCGTCGACTTGCTTCCATTCTGAGCTGTGGCTGAGAGCACAGTCGACATATGCGTTAACAACACTCCTCTTGTACCTGTCTGGGCAGTCGCTGTTGGCATTTAGGCACATTCCTATGTTTGTTTCCTTAGTGTAGACTGCAGTGTGGAAACCTCCGCCCTTTTCCATGAGTGTTACATCTAGAAAGGGCAGCTTCCCATCCTTTTCCATCTCGTAAGTGAAACGCAGCACGGAACTCTGCTCAAATGCCTCCTTCAGCTCCTGCAGATGTCTGACATCAGGTACCTGTGTAAAAATGTCGTCAACATACCTGCAGTATATGGCCGGTTTCAAGTTCATGTCGACTAAGACTTTTTGCTCGATGGTACCCATGTAGAAGTTTGCAAACAGGACACCTAGGGGAGAACCCATGGCGACCCCATCTACTTGCTTATACATGTGCCCATCCGGGCTCAAGAATGGTGCCTCTTTAGTACAAGCTTGGAGTAGTTTCCTCAGAATATTTTCTGGTATGTCAAGAGGAGTACAGGCTGGATCCCGATACACTCTGTCGGCTATCATTCCGATTGTCTCGTCCACAAGTACGTTGGTAAACAGCGATTCTACGTCCAACTAGGCCCTTATCCCTGTGGCCCGTGTGCCCCGCAGTAAGTCAACAAATTCCTTTGGAGACTTCAGGCTGAAGGCACAAGGAACATAAGGAGTCAGCAGGCCGTTGAGTCGCTTCGCCAGTCTGTACGTGGGTGTGGGTATCTGGCTAATGATTGGCCGAAGTGGGTTTCCAGGCTTGTGCGTCTTGACATTTCCATACGCATATCCAGGTATGGAAAGAATCGAGGCAACTACAGAAGCACCATACTGTCCCCCGAGCTTAAAGCGGCAGCTAAAAGCCTTCGTGAGAACAAGGAGATAGTTGTCAGGAGAGGTGACAAGTCGTCAATATATGTCATTCTTAAAAAAGACGAATATCTGGCGAAAATGAACATCATACTCTCTGACCAAACTAAGTTCCAAAGGGTAACGAAGGACACTACAGCCGAATTAAAAGCAAAGGTCAACAAACTGATCGAAACTGTGAACGCCAAGAAATCCGGACTCCACCTGCCAAAGATCATTGGGGAATATAAACCTGGATATGCGTATGGAAATGTCAAGACGCACAAGCCTGGAAACCCACTTCGGCCAATCATTAGCCAGATACCCACACCCACGTACAGACTGGCGAAGCGACTCAACGGCCTGCTGACTCCTTATGTTCCTTGCGCCTTCAGCCTGAAGTCTCCAAGGAATTTGTTGACTTACTGCGGGGCACACGGGCCACAGGGATAAGAGCCTCGTTGGACGTAGAATCGCTGTTTACCAACGTACCTGTGGACGAGACAATCGGAATGATAGCCGACAGAGTGTATCGTGATCCAGCCTGTACTCCTCTTGACATACCAGAAAATATTCTGAGGAAACTACTCCAAGCTTGTACTAAAGAGGCACCCTTCTTAAGCCCGGATGGGCACATGTATAAGCAAGTAGATGGGGTCGCCATGGGTTCTCCCCTAGGTGTCCTGTTTGCAAACTTCTACATGGGTACCATCGAGCAAAAAGTCTTAGTCGACATGAACTTGAAACCGGCTATATACTGCAGGAATGTTGACGACATTTTTACACAGGTACCTGATGTCAGACATCTGCAGGAACTGAAGGAGGCATTTGAGCAGAGTTCCGTGCTGCGTTTCACTTACGAGATGGAAAAGGATGGGAAGCTGCCCTTTCTAGATGTAACAGTCATGGAAAATAGCGGAGGTTTCCACACTGCAGTCTACACTAAGGAAACGAACATAGGAATGTGCCTAAATGCCAACAGCGACTGCCCAGACAGGTACAAGAGGAGTGTTGTTAACGCATATGTCGACCGTGTTCTCAGCCACAGCTCAGAATGGAAGCAAGTCGACGAAGAACTCTTTAGGGTAAGGCAGGTCCTAGTCAACAACGGCTTCTCCAATGGTTTCGTCGAAGACATCATAAGAAGGAAAGTGAAACGCCATGCAACCTCTGAAGAGACAACTAACACAACACCTATACCCCCTATTAGACTATTTTACAGGAACTTCTTTTCCACAGCTCATAAAACGGAGGAAAGGGTCCTGAAAGATATTGTTAATAGAAACGTTATCCCTACAGACAAAAATCAGAGGACACAACTGACGATTTACTATAAAACCAGAAAAACGGCCAGCCTACTCATGAGAAACTCTCCAGACACAAAACAGAACGCTTTAAAAGAGACTAACGTCGTCTATGCCTTCAAATGCCCTCTTGGGGACTGTAAGCTCCAAAAAACCCAGTATATAGGCAAGACAACAACATCTCTTTCTAGGCGTTTAACGATGCATAAGCAACAGGGCTCCATTAAGGAACATATAATCTCTTCCCACAACCAAACCATCGCCAGAGAAATCCTAGTAAACAACACAGAAATCATCGATAGATACAACGATAGCAGGCGGCTTGACGTTTGCGAGGCACTACACATCAAGCAGTCAACACCAGCAATCAACAGCCAATTAATGCACAACTATATTCTACCCACCTCAAGACTCCGCTCCAATATAGAAGCATCAAGAAATATGGACCAATAGGCTTTCTACAATCACTTCTATTCAATACCCATTGTTTCGTGTCTGTCTTGTGTTGATGAAATTAATACCCTATTAATGCCACCTCTTGTTCTGTCTTGTGTTGATGAAATTAATACCCTATTGATGCCACCTCACCCCATCCACCTCTCTCAAATGTAGATATAAAAACAAAATCGGAGATGCGTAAGTTCTATTCAGTTGTGTATTTGTAAACTAAAGTCTTTGAAAATGTAATAAGTTTTACGAAACGCGCTCGTGTCGCGTCAGACTAGAAATAAAAATGAATTTTGGAGAATTGATTTATGATTTACCTCCAACAGTGAAAAGAAATGTACGAAAGATTGAGAAAATTCGTGTTAGAATTATTAATCTTACTTTTTCGGTCATATTTAATAATATATATATATATATATATATATATATATATATATATATATATATATATATATATATATATATATATATATATATATATATACACATATATATATATATATATATATATATATATATATATATATATATATATATATATATATATATATATATATATATATATATATATATATATATATTAGTATATTTTGGTAGCAGTCTTTCCTGAAGACATATATTATTAAATATGACTGAAAAAGTAAGATTAATAATTCTAACACGCATTTTCTCAATCTTTCGTACATTACGCTTCACTGTTGGAGGTAAATCAAAAATCAATTCTCCAAAATTCATTTTTATTTCTAGTCTGACGCGACACGGGCGCGTTTCGTAAAACTTATTACATTTTCAAAGACTTTAGTTCACAAATACACAACTGAATAGAACTTACGTATCTCTGATTTTATATCTACATTTGAGTGAGGTGGAAGGGGTGATGTGGCATTAACACAAGACAGAACAAAATGTGGTATTAATAGGATATTAATTTCATCAACACAAGACAGAACAAGAGTATTAATAGGGTATTAATTTCATCAACACAATACAGAACACGAAACAATGGATATTGAATAGAAGTGTTTGTTGAAAGCCTATTGGTCCATATTTCTTGATGCTTCTATATTGGAGCGGAGTCTTGAGGTGGGTAGAATATAGTTGTGCAATAATTGGCTGTTGATTGCTGGTGTTGACTTCTTGATGTGTAGTGCCTCGCAAACGTCAAGCCGCCTGCTATCGCTGTATCTATCGATGATTTCTGTGTTGTTTACTAGGATTTCTCTGGCGATGGTTTGGTTGTGGGAAGAGATTATATGTTCCTTAATGGAGCCCTGTTGCTTATGCATCGTTAAACGCCTAGAAAGAGATGTTGTTGTCTTGCCTATATACTGGGTTTTTTGGAGCTTACAGTCCCCAAGTGGGCATTTGAAGGCATAGACGACGTTAGTCTCTTTTAAAGCGTTCTGTTTTGTGTCTGGAGAGCTTCTCATGAGTAGGCTGGCCGTTTTTCTGGTTTTACAGTAAATCGTCAGTTGTATCCTCTGATTTTTGTCTGTAGGGATAACGTTTCTATTAACAATATCTTTCAGGACCCTTTCCTCCGTTTTATGAGCTGTGGAAAAGAAGTTCCTGTAAAATAGTCTAATAGGGGGTATAGGTGTTGTGTTAGTTGTCTCTTCAGAGGTTGCATGGCTTTTCACGTTCCTTCTTATGATGTCTTCGACGAAACCATTGGAGAAGCCGTTATTGACTAGGACCTGCCTTACCCTACAGAGTTCTTCGTCGACTTGCTTCCATTCTGAGCTGTGGCTGAGAGCACAGTCGACATATGCGTTAACAACACTCCTCTTGTACCTGTCTGGGCAGTTGCTGTTGGCATTTAGGCACATTCCTATGTTTGTTTCCTTAGTGTAGACTGCAGTGTGGAAACCTCCGCCCTTTTCCATGAGTGTTACATCTAGAAAGGGCAGCTTCCCATCCTTTTCCATCTCGTAAGTGAAACGCAGCACGGAACTCTGCTCAAATGCCTCCTTCAGCTCCTGCAGATGTCTGACATCAGGTACCTGTGTAAAAATGTCGTCAACATACCTGCAGTATATGGCCGGTTTCAAGTTCATGTCGACTAAGACTTTTTGCTCGATGGTACCCATGTAGAAGTTTGCAAACAGGACACCTAGGGGAGAACCCATGGCGACCCCATCTACTTGCTTATACATGTGCCCATCCGGGCTCAAGAATGGTGCCTCTTTAGTACAAGCTTGGAGTAGTTTCCTCAGAATATTTTCTGGTATGTCAAGAGGAGTACAGGCTGGATCCCGATACACTCTGTCGGCTATCATTCCGATTGTCTCGTCCACAAGTACGTTGGTAAACAGCGATTCTACGTCCAACGAGGCCCTTATCCCTGTGGCCCGTGTGCCCCGCAGTAAGTCAACAAATTCCTTTGGAGATTTCAGGCTGAAGGCACAAGGAACATAAGGAGTCAGCAGGCCGTTGAGTCGCTTCGCCAGTCTGTACGTGGGTGTGGGTATCTGGCTAATGATTGGCCGAAGTGGGTTTCCAGGCTTGTGCGTCTTGACATTTCCATACGCATATCCAGGTATGGAAAGAATCGAGGCAACTACAGAAGCACCATACTGTCCCCCGAGCTTAAAGCGGCAGCTAAAAGCCTTCGTGAGAACAAGGAGATAGTTGTCAGGAGAGGTGACAAGTCGTCAATATATGTCATTCTTAAAAAAGACGAATATCTGGCGAAAATGAACATCATACTCTCTGACCAAACTAAGTTCCAAAGGGTAACGAAGGACACTACAGCCGAATTAAAAGCAAAGGTCAACAAACTGATCGAAACTGTGAACGCCAAGAAATCCGGACTCCACCTGCCAAAGATCATTGGGGAATATAAACCTGGATATGCGTATGGAAATGTCAAGACGCACAAGCCTGGAAACCCACTTCGGCCAATCATTAGCCAGATACCCACACCCACGTACAGACTGGCGAAGCGACTCAACGGCCTGCTGACTCCTTATGTTCCTTGCGCCTTCAGCCTGAAGTCTCCAAGGAATTTGTTGACTTACTGCGGGGCACACGGGCCACAGGGATAAGAGCCTCGTTGGACGTAGAATCGCTGTTTACCAACGTACCTGTGGACGAGACAATCGGAATGATAGCCGACAGAGTGTATCGTGATCCAGTCTGTACTCCTCTTGACATACCAGAAAATATTCTGAGGAAACTACTCCAAGCTTGTACTAAAGAGGCACCATTCTTGAGCCCGGATGGGCACATGTATAAGCAAGTAGATGGGGTCGCCATGGGTTCTCCCCTAGGTGTCCTGTTTGCAAACTTCTACATGGGTACCATCGAGCAAAAAGTCTTAGTCGACATGAACTTGAAACCGGCCATATACTGCAGGTATGTTGACGACATTTTTACACAGGTACCTGATGTCAGACATCTGCAGGAGCTGAAGGAGGCATTTGAGCAGAGTTCCGTGCTGCGTTTCACTTACGAGATGGAAAAGGATGGGAAGCTGCCCTTTCTAGATGTAACAGTCATGGAAAAGGGCGGAGGTTTCCACACTGCAGTCTACACTAAGGAAACAAACATAGGAATGTGCCTAAATGCCAACAGCGACTGCCCAGACAGGTACAAGAGGAGTGTTGTTAACGCATATGTCGACCGTGCTCTCAGCCACAGCTCAGAATGGAAGCAAGTCGACGAAGAACTCTGTAGGGTAAGGCAGGTCCTAGTCAATAACGGCTTCTCCAATGGTTTCGTCGAAGACATCATAAGAAGGAACGTGAAAAGCCATGCAACCTCTGAAGAGACAACTAACACAACACCTATACCCCCTATTAGACTATTTTACAGGAACTTCTTTTCCACAGCTCATAAAACGGAGGAAAGGGTCCTGAAAGATATTGTTAATAGAAACGTTATCCCTACAGACAAAAATCAGAGGATACAACTGACGATTTACTATAAAACCAGAAAAACGGCCAGCCTACTCATGAGAAACTCTCCAGACACAAAACAGAACGTTTTAAAAGAGACTAACGTCGTCTATGCCTTCAAATGCCCACTTGGGGACTGTAAGCTCCAAAAAACCCAGTATATAGGCAAGACAACAACATCTCTTTCTAGGCGTTTAACGATGCATAAGCAACAGGGCTCCATTAAGGAACATATAATCTCTTCCCACAACCAAACCATCGCCAGAGAAATCCTAGTAAACAACACAGAAATCATCGATAGATACAGTGATAGCAGGCGGCTTGACGTTTGCGAGGCACTACACATCAAGAAGTCAACACCAGCAATCAACAGCCAATTATTGCACAACTATATTCTACCCACCTCAAGACTCCGCTCCAATATAGAAGCATCAAGAAATATGGACCAATAGGCTTTCTACAAACACTTCTATTCAATATCCATTGTTTCGTGTTCTGTCTTGTGTTGATGAAATTAATACCCTATTAATACTCTTGTTCTGTCTTGTGTTGATGAAATTAATACCCTATTAATACCACATTTTGTTCTGTCTTGTGTTAATGCTACATCACCCCTTCCACCTCACTCAAATGTAGATATGAAATCGGAGATACGTAAGTTCTATTCAGTTGTGTATTTGTGAACTAAAGTCTTTGAAAATGTAATAAGTTTTACGAAACGCGCCCGTGTCGCGTCAGACTAGAAATAAAAATGAATTTTGGAGAATTGATTTTTAATTTACCTCCAACAGTGAAGCGTAATGTACGAAAGATTGAGAAAATTCGTGTTAGAATTATTAATCTTACTTTTTCAGTCATATTTTATTATATATATATATATATATATATATATATATATATATTTATATATATAATGTCGTACCTAGTAGCCAGAACGCACTTCTCAGCCTACTATGCAAGGCCTAATTTGCCTAATAAGCCAAGTTTTCATGAATTAATTATTTTTCGACTACCTAACCTACCTAACCTAACCTAACCTAACTTTTTCGGCTACCTATCCTAACCTAACCTATAGAGATAGGTTAGGTTAGGTTAGGTAGGGTTGGTTAGGCTCGGTCATATATCTACGTCAATTTTAACTCCAATAAAAAACAATTGACCTCATACATAATGAAATGGGTAGCTTTATCATTTCATAAGCAAAAAATTAGAGAAAATATATTAATTCATGAAAACTTGGCTTATTAGTCAAATCGGGCCTTGCATAGTAGGCTGAGAAGTGCGTTCTGGCTATTAGGTACGACATATATGTATAAATATATATATATATATATATATATATATATATATATATTATTAAATATGACCGAAAAAGTAAGATTAATAATTCTAACACGAATTTTCTCAATCTTTCGTACATTACGCTTCACTGTTGGAGGTAAATCAAAAATCACTTCTCCAAAATTCATTTTTATTTCTAGTCTGACGCGACACGGGCGCGTTTCGTAAAACTTATTACATTTTCAAAGACTTCACAAATACACAACTGATTAGAACTTACATCTCTCTGATATTATATCTACATTTGAGTGAGGTGGGAAGGATGATGTGGCATTAACACAAGACAGAACAGGGGATATTAATAGGGTATTAAAAGTATCAACACAAGACAGAACAGAAACAATGGGTATTGAATAGAAGTGTTTGTAGAAAGCCTATTGGTCCATATTTCTTGATGCTTCTATATTGGAGCAGAGTCTTGAGGTGGGTAGAATATAGTTGTGCAATAATTGGCTGTTGATTGCTGGTGTTGACTTCTTGATGTGTAGTGCCTCTCAAACGTCAAGCCGCCTGCTATCGCTGTATCTATCGATGATTTCTGTGTTGTTTACTAGGATTTCTCTGGCGATGGTTTGGTTATGGGAAGAGATTATATGTTCCTTAATGGAGCCCTGTTGCTTATGCATCGTTAAACGCCTAGAAAGAGATGTTGTTGTCTTGCCTATATACTGGGTTTTTTGGAGCTTACAGTCCCCAAGTGGGCATTTGAAGGCATAGACGACGTTAGTCTCTTTTAAAGCGTTCTGTTTTGTGTCTGGAGAGTTTCTCATGAGTAGGCTGGCCGTTTTTCTGGTTTTATAGTAAATCGTCAGTTGTATCCTCTGATTTTTGTCTGTAGGGATAACGTTTCTATTAACAATATCTTTCAGGACCCTTTCAGATATTGTTAATAGAAACGTTATCCCTACAGACAAAAATCAGAGGATACAACTGGCGATTTATTATAAAACCAGAAAAACGGCCAGCCTACTCATGAGAAACTCTCCAGACACAAAACAGAACGCTTTAAAAGAGACTAACGTCGTCTATGCCTTCAAATGCCCACTTGGGGACTGTAAGCTCCAAAAAACCCAGTATATAGGCAAGACAACAACATCTCTTTCTGGGCGTTTAACGATGCATAAGCAACAGGGCTCCATTAAGGAACATATAATCTCTTCCCATAACCAAACCATCGCCAGAGAAATCCTAGTAAACAACACAGAAATCATCGATAGATACAGCGATAGCAGGCGGCTTGACGTTTGCGAGGCACTACACATCAAGAAGTCAACACCAGCAATCAACAGCCAATTATTGCACAACTATATTCTACCCACCTCAAGACTCCGCTCCAATATAGAAGCATCAAGAAATATGGACCAATAGGCTTTCTACAAACACTTCTATTCAATACCCATTGTTTCTGTTCTGTCTTGTGTTGATACTTTTAATACCCTATTAATATCCCCTGTTCTGTCTTGTGTTAATGCCACATCATCCTTCCCACCTCACTCAAATGTAGATATAATATCAGAGAGACGTAAGTTCTAATCAGTTGTGTATTTGTGAAGTCTTTGAAAATGTAATAAGTTTTACGAAACGCGCCCGTGTCGCGTCAGACTAGAAATAAAAATGAATTTTGGAGAAGTGATTTTTGATTTACCTCCAACAGTGAAGCGTAATGTACGAAAGATTGAGAAAATTCGTGTTAGAATTATTAATCTTACTTTTTCGGTCATATTTAATAATATATGTCTACAGGAAAGACTGCTACCAAAATATACTAATATATATATATATATATATATATATATATATATATATATATATATATATGCGAACAAGCCTGAATGGTCCCCAGGACTATATGCGAATGAAAACTCACACCCCAGAAGTGACTCGAACCCATACTCCCAGAAGCAACGCAACTGGTAACTACAGGGCGCCTTAATCCGCTTGACCATCACGGCCGTCAAAAGGAAGTGATAGCCGAGGCTATTTGAGCCACTTCCCCGACGGCAACTCGGATGGTAATCTTGGGCATAGCATTTCACCAAATCACCTCATTCTTTGGGGCACACGTGAGGAACACAAATGCGAACAAGCCTGAATGGTCCCCAGGACTATATGCGAATGAAAACTCACACCCCAGAAGTGACTCGAACCCATACTCCCAGAAGCAACGCAACTGGTAACTACAGGGCGCCTTAATCCGCTTGACCATCACGGCCGTCAAAAGGAAGTGATAGCCGAGGCTATTTGAGCCACTTCCCCGACGGCAACTCGGATGGTAATCTTGGGCATAGCATTTCACCAAATCACCTCATTCTTTGGGGCACACGTGAGGAACACAAATGCGAACAAGCCTGAATGGTCCCCAGGACTATATGCGAATGAAAACTCACACCCCAGAAGTGACTCGAACCCATACTCCCAGAAGCAACGCAACTGGTAACTACAGGGCGCCTTAATCCGCTTGACCATCACGGCCGTCAAAAGGAAGTGATAGCCGAGGCTATTTGAGCCACTTCCCCGACGGCAACTCGGATGGTAATCTTGGGCATAGCATTTCACCAAATCACCTCATTCTTTGGGGCACACGTGAGGAACACAAATGCGAACAAGCCTGAATGGTCCCCAGGACTATATGCGAATGAAAACTCACACCCCAGAAGTGACTCGAACCCATACTCCCAGAAGCAACGCAACTGGTAACTACAGGGCGCCTTAATCCGCTTGACCATCACGGCCGTCAAAAGGAAGTGATAGCCGAGGCTATTTGAGCCACTTCCCCGACGGCAACTCGGATGGTAATCTTGGGCATAGCATTTCACCAAATCACCTCATTCTTTGGGGCACACGTGAGGAACACAAATGCGAACAAGCCTGAATGGTCCCCAGGACTATATGCGAATGAAAACTCACACCCCAGAAGTGACTCGAACCCATACTCCCAGAAGCAACGCAACTGGTAACTACAGGGCGCCTTAATCCGCTTGACCATCACGGCCGTCAAAAGGAAGTGATAGCCGAGGCTATTTGAGCCACTTCCCCGACGGCAACTCGGATGGTAATCTTGGGCATAGCATTTCACCAAATCACCTCATTCTTTGGGGCACACGTGAGGAACACAAATGCGAACAAGCCTGAATGGTCCCCAGGACTATATGCGAATGAAAACTCACACCCCAGAAGTGACTCGAACCCATACTCCCAGAAGCAACGCAACTGGTAACTACAGGGCGCCTTAATCCGCTTGACCATCACGGCCGTCAAAAGGAAGTGATAGCCGAGGCTATTTGAGCCACTTCCCCGACGGCAACTCGGATGGTAATCTTGGGCATAGCATTTCACCAAATCACCTCATTCTTTGGGGCACACGTGAGGAACACAAATGCGAACAAGCCTGAATGGTCCCCAGGACTATATGCGAATGAAAACTCACACCCCAGAAGTGACTCGAACCCATACTCCCAGAAGCAACGCAACTGGTAACTACAGGGCGCCTTAATCCGCTTGACCATCACGGCCGTCAAAAGGAAGTGATAGCCGAGGCTATTTGAGCCACTTCCCCGACGGCAACTCGGATGGTAATCTTGGGCATAGCATTTCACCAAATCACCTCATTCTTTGGGGCACACGTGAGGAACACAAATGCGAACAAGCCTGAATGGTCCCCAGGACTATATGCGAATGAAAACTCACACCCCAGAAGTGACTCGAACCCATACTCCCAGAAGCAACGCAACTGGTAACTACAGGGCGCCTTAATCCGCTTGACCATCACGGCCGTCAAAAGGAAGTGATAGCCGAGGCTATTTGAGCCACTTCCCCGACGGCAACTCGGATGGTAATCTTGGGCATAGCATTTCACCAAATCACCTCATTCTTTGGGGCACACGTGAGGAACACAAATGCGAACAAGCCTGAATGGTCCCCAGGACTATATGCGAATGAAAACTCACACCCCAGAAGTGACTCGAACCCATACTCCCAGAAGCAACGCAACTGGTAACTACAGGGCGCCTTAATCCGCTTGACCATCACGGCCGTCAAAAGGAAGTGATAGCCGAGGCTATTTGAGCCACTTCCCCGACGGCAACTCGGATGGTAATCTTGGGCATAGCATTTCACCAAATCACCTCATTCTTTGGGGCACACGTGAGGAACACAAATGCGAACAAGCCTGAATGGTCCCCAGGACTATATGCGAATGAAAACTCACACCCCAGAAGTGACTCGAACCCATACTCCCAGAAGCAACGCAACTGGTAACTACAGGGCGCCTTAATCCGCTTGACCATCACGGCCGTCAAAAGGAAGTGATAGCCGAGGCTATTTGAGCCACTTCCCCGACGGCAACTCGGATGGTAATCTTGGGCATAGCATTTCACCAAATCACCTCATTCTTTGGGGCACACGTGAGGAACACAAATGCGAACAAGCCTGAATGGTCCCCAGGACTATATGCGAATGAAAACTCACACACCAGAAGTGACTCGAACCCATACTCCCAGAAGCAACGCAACTGGTAACTACAGGGCGCCTTAATCCGCTTGACCATCACGGCCGTCAAAAGGAAGTGATAGCCGAGGCTATTTGAGCCACTTCCCCGACGGCAACTCGGATGGTAATCTTGGGCATAGCATTTCACCAAATCACCTCATTCTTTGGGGCACACGTGAGGAACACAAATGCGAACAAGCCTGAATGGTCCCCAGGACTATATGCGAATGAAAACTCACACCCCAGAAGTGACTCGAACCCATACTCCCAGAAGCAACGCAACTGGTAACTACAGGGCGCCTTAATCCGCTTGACCATCACGGCCGTCAAAAGGAAGTGATAGCCGAGGCTATTTGAGCCACTTCCCCGACGGCAACTCGGATGGTAATCTTGGGCATAGCATTTCACCAAATCACCACAAATCAACTGTAGTTACCAGTTGCGTTGCTTCTGGGAGTATGGGTTCGAGTCACTTCTGGGGTGTGAGTTTTCATTCGCATATAGTCCTGGGGACCATTCAGGCTTGTTCGCATTTGTGTTCCTCACGTGTGCCCCAAAGAATGAGGTGATTTGGTGAAATGCTATGCCCAAGATTACCATCCGAGTTGCCGTCGGGGAAGTGGCTCAAATAGCCTCGGCTATCACTTCCTTTTGACGGCCGTGATGGTCAAGCGGATTAAGGCGCCCTGTAGTTACCAGTTGCGTTGCTTCTGGGAGTATGGGTTCGAGTCACTTCTGGGGTGTGAGTTTTCATTCGCATATAGTCCTGGGGACCATTCAGGCTTGTTCGCATTTGTGTTCCTCACGTGTGCCCCAAAGAATGAGGTGATTTGGTGAAATGCTATGCCCAAGATTACCATCCGAGTTGCCGTCGGGGAAGTGGCTCAAATAGCCTCGGCTATCACTTCCTTTTGACGGCCGTGATGGTCAAGCGGATTAAGGCGCCCTGTAGTTACCAGTTGCGTTGCTTCTGGGAGTATGGGTTCGAGTCACTTCTGGGGTGTGAGTTTTCATTCGCATATAGTCCTGGGGACCATTCAGGCTTGTTCGCATTTGTGTTCCTCACGTGTGCCCCAAAGAATGAGGTGATTTGGTGAAATGCTATGCCCAAGATTACCATCCGAGTTGCCGTCGGGGAAGTGGCTCAAATAGCCTCGGCTATCACTTCCTTTTGACGGCCGTGATGGTCAAGCGGATTAAGGCGCCCTGTAGTTACCAGTTGCGTTGCTTCTGGGAGTATGGGTTCGAGTCACTTCTGGGGTGTGAGTTTTCATTCGCATATAGTCCTGGGGACCATTCAGGCTTGTTCGCATTTGTGTTCCTCACGTGTGCCCCAAAGAATGAGGTGATTTGGTGAAATGCTATGCCCAAGATTACCATCCGAGTTGCCGTCGGGGAAGTGGCTCAAATAGCCTCGGCTATCACTTCCTTTTGACGGCCGTGATGGTCAAGCGGATTAAGGCGCCCTGTAGTTACCAGTTGCGTTGCTTCTGGGAGTATGGGTTCGAGTCACTTCTGGGGTGTGAGTTTTCATTCGCATATAGTCCTGGGGACCATTCAGGCTTGTT
>NC_091227.1:2127475-2151284 GCF_040958095.1 Procambarus clarkii | reverse complement strand
TAGATGCTAGAAATTAGGTTTTTGAAGATTTAGAAATCATGATTTCTACATGAAATCAGGATTTTCTACATGATTTTTTGTATGAACCAAAATGGGGGACTGGAGCTAGAGTCTGTGAACTCTGTTCTTTTTTTATATCCATTTAAGGAGAAAATACAATATTTGATAATAGCTGTTGATATGTATTAATTAGATCATATTAAATGATTATAGTATAGTAAGTAACAAACAGTACACTGATGAGGAAACATTATATAATGTTATTATATAGTTCTGTTGATATGCATACTCCTTTTTTTCTTATAATTATTCTCTAAATATTCATTATATTTTGAAACACCACAATCATATGACAATCAAAATATACAAATATATTATCAGTAACAAAAAAAAAGAAGTTAATGAATAAAGTAAGATAATAATAAAATATTCATCATTATTATCATTTATTACATTTTCACTAACTTTCTACTGAGAATTGTACTCTGTTCCGTTAACACTAAAGTGTTATTTTCGTTAATTTACCATTTTTAATTACTTATTTGGAAAGACTAAGGAGACTCAGGGGTAGGCAGGAACTTGTGTTAATCTCCTTTCCCATACTACTCCTTTATATAGCTATGAAACAAATATATATCATTATTATTTTTTTATTTATAGACAGGTACACTATTTTTCGGGTAATCATTATTTATTTATGTTGTAATTTATGGAAAACAATTTTGACACTCTTTTTTTTTGGGGGGGGGGGTAAATGTATTATATATATATATAGTTAGAAGCTATATCCTAACTTATTGTATATGATTTTGGTGGAGGGTGACGACCACTATCATTGTCCATGATTAGAGGTAAGCACACACAGGAGCCTAATGTAGAAAGATGTAACCAGAATGAAGCTAATATTGCCGAAGTTTCACTGAAAGGAGAGAGCGTGGAGAATAAGGCGGAGAGTTTAGCCAAGTATATTGTGTTTTCACTGATGGAGAAGACAAAGGCGACAACTAATGATAAAGTTGAAGAAACACTCCTCAGATGTATCAAGACGATGGTGCACAGTCACGAAAAACAATTTAAGGGAATATTTAAAAAATTGGACATTACTCATGACACTGGATATGTGACATTTGTTGAAGTTTTCAATGAACTATTTGAAGGTGAAAAGATGGCTATTACTTGGGGCAGGATAATTGCACTATATGCTTTTGGTGGACAGATGGCATTGTATTGCAAAGACAAAAATATGGAGGACTTGAGCGAAAAAATAGTAACATTTATGAGCAAATATGCCAGTGAAATCGTGGCACCATTTGTGACGATGGCTGGTGGATGGATAAAAATATGTGAAGAATTTCCAGCAGAAGAAGGTGATACGTTGCTGGTTTAGATATCATTGTCCCTGCAGGTGTATAAAGCCTCTCTCTCTCTCTCTCTCTCTCTCTCTCTCTCTCTCTCTCTCTCTCTCTCTCTCTCTCTCTCTCTCTCTCTCTCTCTCTCTCTCTCTCTCTCTCTCTCTCTCTCTCTCTCTCTCTCTCTCTCTCTCTCTCTCTCTCTCTCTCTCTCTCTCTCTCTCTCTCTCTCTCTCTCTCTCTCTCTCTCTCTCTCTCTCTCTCTCTCTCTCTCTCTCTCTCTCTCTCTCTCTCTCTCTCTCCTCTCTCTCTCTCTCTCTCTCTCTCTCTCTCTCTCTCTCTCTCTCCTCTCTCTCTCTCTCTCTCTCTCTCTCTCTCTCTCTCTCTCTCTCTCTCTCTCTCTCTCTCTCTCTCTCTCTCTCTCTCTCTCTCTCTCTCTCTCTCTCTCTCTCTCTCTCTCTCTCTCTCTCTCTCTCTCTCCTCTCTCTCTCTCTCTCTCTCTCTCTCTCTCTCTCTCTCTCTCTCTCTCTCTCTCTCTCTCTCTCTCTCTCTCTCTCTCTCTCTCTCTCTCTCTCTCTCTCTCTCTCTCTCTCTCTCTCTCTCTCTCTCTCTCTCTCTCTCTCTCTCTCTCTCTCTCTCTCTCTCTCTCTCTCTCTCTCTCTCTCTCTCTCTCTCTCTCTCTCTCTCTCTCTCTCTCTCTCTCTCTCTCTCTCTCTCTCTCTCTCTCTCTCTCTCTCTCTCTCTCTCTCTCTCTCTCTCTCTCTCTCTCTCTCTCTCTCTCTCTCTCTCTCTCTCTCTCTCTCTCTCTCTCTCTCTCTCTCTCTCTCTCTCTCTCTCTCTCTCTCTCTCTCTCTCTCTCTCTCTCTCTCTCTCTCTCTCTCTCTCTCTCTCTCTCTCTCTCTCTCTCTCTCTCTCTCTCTCTCTCTCTCTCTCTCTCTCTCTCTCTCTCTCTCTCTCTCTCTCTCTCTCTCTCTCTCTCTCTCTCTCTCTCTCTCTCTCTCTCTCTCTCTCTCTCTCTCTCTCTCTCTCTCTCTCTCTCTCTCTCTCTCTTTCTCTCTATCTCTCTCTCTATCTCTCATTCTCTCTCTTTTTCCTCATCCACAATAACTTGAACCTCCCCAAAGTCAGATAGAAGAAAATTATAAAATTGAAATTATTGGCTACATGGCCATGTATGATATATAAGACAACCCTCAACCTTATATTCCTTATATTAGTTCTCCACTGTGAAGGGAAGAGACCTCGCTTGGAGTTCGTATATATATACTATGTAAAAGTGTAAAAAGTATTATTAAAACATATAGTTTTTCATTTCAACAGATATCATTAATCTTTATGGACACTCAGAGTTTCAGTGCTGGAATAGAAACTTTTCTACAAATGGGGGAACAGGAACCTCTAGTCATGGATGAGGTAAAAAAAAAAAAAAAAAAAAAAAAAAAAAAAAAAAAAAATCTATATCATCATCTGAGACTCCTCATTACAAATTTTCATAAGATTGTGATTTGTTATTTTTTTTGTCATCTTATAAGGTAAATGTGGTACGATTTGATATGAGATTACAATTCGAGGGGGACAGCAAGGACCAACACTCCCGAGGCACAGAGCGCCGGTGCAGGTGCAGTAGGCGCAGCAAAGACCAGCACTCCCGAGGCACAGAACATCGGCGTAGCAAAGACCAACACTCTCGAGGCACAGAGCGACAGCGCAGCAAAGACCAACACTCCCGAGGCACAAAGCAACACTCCCGAGGCACAGAGCGACAGCGCAGCAGGCGCAGCAAAGACCAACACTCCCGAGGCACAGAGCGACAACACTCCCGAAGCACAGAGCGACAGCGCAGCAGGCGCAGCAAAGACCAACACTCCCGAGGCACAGAGCGACAGCGCAGCAGGCGCAGTAAAGACCAACACTCCCGAGGCATAGAGCGACAGCGCAGCAGACGCAGCAAAGACCAGCACTCCCGAGGCGGAGAATGGAGGCGCAGTAAAGACCAGCACTCCCGAGGCGGAGAATGGAGGCGCAGTAAAGACCAGCACTCCCGAGGCAAAGACCAGCACTCCCGAGGCGGAGAATGGAGGCGCAGTAAAGACCAGCACTCCCGAGGCAAAGACCAGCACTCTCGAGGCAAAGACCAGCACTCTCGAGGTGGAGAATGGAGGCTCAGTAAAGACTGTCACCTCCTTGAGTTATCACAGAGTAGCGGCGCTCCAAAGACCAACTTCAATCATACTGCTCTTACACCACCACCTGTGCTGACCTGATGCTAGGAGAAAGAGGAAGGGTTGAATTGTACTTACCTCAGTACACGCATGAGGTTTCAGCAGGTGAACACCTTTCTGTTGTAGTTCTGAAATAATTTTAAAAATAATATAATCACATGATATGACTCCTTTTGAATTTTAATTTATTCCTAGATATTATTTTCACTCTTAAGGTTTTCTTTATAGTTAAAAATGAATAATAATAATAATAATAATAATAATAATAATAATAATAATAATAATAATAATAATAACCTCTTTAAAAAAAGAGAAAGAGGAAAAAGAAAAAATTGAAAATTTTGTCTCAATGGCATATTTCCCATCAAAAGGAGGAATTTACAGTCCCAGTGAAAATGAAGAATCTAATAATAAAATTAGAAAAAACAAAACAGCTACAACAACAGCAACAGAATCTAAACCAACACCAACACCAAGAACAACTAGTGAAAGAAAAAGTGAACAAAATCGAAGAAAATCTCAACAACAACAACAACAACAACAACAACGTCGATACCGCATACCATTTGTCAAAACAGCAGGTGGACTCTTACCCTCTAGTGACGCATATCGTGTAAACCGAGATGGTCACATTAAAAACGAGAAAAATCACTTTAATAGGGATGTTTATATTGATGATTATGATTTAGAGGAAAGAACGCGAATAGCTAGAGTTGAAAAACGTTTACAGTATATTGAGGAGTGTTTAGGTAAGAGTAACATCATTAAAGCTGAACCAATAACAGCTTTAATTTATACACATGAAAGTGCTCAATTTATTATAAATAAAGTTTATCATAACTGGATTAGATTTATGGGACATGTGGCTCAGCAACTTATGTCTAGAACAATTGAAAATTTGTTTGGAGCTGCTGATCAATATTTGTTTGAGGGTTGGTTTGAAATTCAAAAAAATTTAAGATCACCCCCACTAAATTATCATTTTATCGACTATAAGGAAAATGTATTAGAAGTAAATAAGGAAATTTTGAATTTGGCGTTAGAAGGTGATAGAGATCAAAATGGTAAACTCCTCTATCCTCAAGATTGTGAGTATATTAATCTTTATTTGGACAATACTACTAATAATGTGTATATTTTTTATTCAATAAATGAATTAATAAACATATATAAAACAAAAACAGATGATGATAAAAATTATATAAACAAGGATAATGATCGGTCTCTTGTAAGTGGCCTAGATGCTTATAGTTTGGTTATGCCTGGAGCTGATAAACGATATAAGGTGTTAGGTTCCCATCGTATTTTATATAATACATTTGTAAATATGTCTAATGGAGAAATGTTCAACACTAGTCTAAATGGAATGGGAATGTCAGCTCTTAACGTCTGTGTTATTATTGTTCATGCCATGATTCATTTAAAATGTTTACTTGATAAAAATATACTTCCCACTGAGAAAATGCGACACTCTAACAAACATTTCATTGAAGAAGTAATAAAACATGTTCCTTCCACATTATTCGGGCATCCCATGTTACCAATTGTTACCTTCAAAGACCAATAAAAAACAATTTAATAACAATTTAATTAATTTTTAAAAAATAAGAAAACAATGTCGTGGAATATGACTACAAAGCCACTTTTATCATATTTTCCTTCTGATATAACTAGTGATACTAATGTAATTATTACAACTAGTGACACTACGTCAACAATAACAACAACAACAACAACAACTACATCCACTGCAACATCTACAATTACTACTGATATATTGTCACCAATAAACAATGATGACAATAGTAATAATAATAATAATGATGATAATATTAATAATTATTTTAACAGTAAACAAATGTTAGATACTGAAGATTTTACTCAAGATATGTTTTTTTATAAATATGTACGATATCTTAACGAGGAAAAAAGAGCACCAGCTCTTCTTGTTTTTGATTTCGATAATACATTAGCCATATATGATGAACAACAACATTTACAACTGAATTTGTCAGATAGTTTTCCCTCAGTATATACACGGCCATTTTTATATGAGATGTTAGATTATATGAAAGCCACCAACAAACACAATATTCTTATTTTATGGACAGCAGGAAAACGATCATATATTCAAAATGTTTTAACTTTATTGAACATGTGTCAATATTTTACACATATTTTAACGTATTATGACTGTGTTTTATCTAAAAATAAATATGGTGTTAGTAAGTCATATAAATATATTGTCAATAAATACCCTAAATATTCAGATATGAGAGCCATACTGATAGATAACTGGGCTGTTTATAATGCTTTGGGAAGGAAAAGAAAGAGTTATAAGACAAATTATGATGATGGAATAGTCAAACAGCAATACAGTCGACTCATATCTATCAAACCTTATACCATATATGACGTGGTGAAAGAATTTGGGGCTTTCAATATACCCCCTCATCAAATAAATGATATTGATATGTTTATTCGTTCTAAAGGCTTAAACGGCAAAACCAATAATAATTATAATCATAATAATGGAACAGATTCATCCACACCAGGAAAATTAGACCAGTACCCATCATATGGGGACACAGCTCTCTTATCCTTAATATGTTTCTGTGAAAGAGAAATCTTTGGGATAGTAGCAACTCCGACTATACAAAACAAAAGAAGTATAAACAGTGACTACTATATTATTATGCTTGAAAACGATCAGTTATCATTGATAAATAGAAACAAGGTAGAAAATAGTAATATGATCAGAAGTAGACAATGCCGTCCCCTTATATGGATACAAATTTCAACTTAATGATGGTAGTACTATTAATATCTATTTTATATTTCTATAAGTTTGATTAAGTAAGTACTCGTGGGATTATGCCTGAAAGCTTCTAAGGCAGAATCCCGGCTGGAGAAGCAACAATATGGTGTTCAGCTGACATTGGAATGGTCAAAGAGCGATTGGTTTGTAACCCTATGACTCAATGATCGTTAGTCATCTTGTGTTAATTCATCATCATCATCATCATTCATTCCATACGTTTTTATTTCGGATATGATTTTTTCTATTAATTCAAGTTGGTTATTTAACATTAATTCTTGTTCATGTATAGTGTCAATAGTTGAAAGGTTAACCCTTTTCCATAATTCATTTTTACTTTCCTCTGTTTTTCTGTAAATTTCTTCAATGTTGCTTTTATAAATTTCTTGAGAGTTTTTTAGTTGCCATTGATAATGTTCATGTAACTGTTGTATACAAAATTTATTATTGTTTTCCAATTGGTTTACATTATTTTGAAATGTGTTTTGAATTTCATTTATTTTGAATTAGAGATTGTATTCATATTTACACAACTTTTTATGAGTTCATTCATGCGTTTGCATAACAGAAAACAAAGGTAAATCAATTGAGTGTTGATTGAAAATGGTGTATAAAGATGACTACGTTCAAGGGCAAATAGAAACTGTTCAAATAATTTATATACACCAAAAATTCTGTCCATGAGATTGGGTTCATCCATATTTTCGTTTTCAAGTTCATTGATTGCACAATGTATAAGGTTGGTTAGTAGATCGTTAATGAGGGATGAACCTACTATTTGGTCAATATTATCGGTATTTTTAAAGAATTCATTTAATTTTTGAAGATTTTCTTTCGGTTTAAATTCTTTCATATCATTTTTCTTATCTTCTTGTAATGCTAATTTGAACAGCGTTGAACATATTATCAAAGGAAATGGGTTTAGTCTCTCTGGACTATTTTCATTTTCGGGTAAAATTTTAATTTCATTTACAAAGAGTGTTTTTAGAATAGATTTTTCAAAGTCTAAATAAATTTGAAAAGCTTTTTTATATTTTTTATTTTTAAGGGCATCATTAAGATTAATAATATCCAAGGTTGATTTTGAAGTCATTTTTTTTATTTTATTTTACTTTGTTAATTTGGTTGTTTTATGGACTCAATAAACTCGTTGTGATCTTTCATTTCAGCCAAAAAATTTATATTATGGGTAATATTCCCTAGAGAATTTTTAGAAATGAAGTTTGTGCCAGTATCTCGAGCTAATATATTTGGTAAAAATGTTGCCATATTCTTTAAAACTAATTTTTCATTACTGCATATATTTGTAAGGGAAATGAATCCTATATGAGATGAATAAGCAGTATTAGGAGGGGTTGTTTCTAATATCCTAATCATACATTCTCCATTGGATTCGTCAGTGGAAATATCAATATTTGAATTTTTTTCCGGTTTCAAGTTAATATCTAATATTTTACTAGGGTACATTCCCATTGCAATATCGAGAATGGAAACATCATTAATGTTATTTACCACATCCACATTTAGATCATCATTAAATGTATTGAAATACCGTTTTAAATTATCAGTATTTGAAGTTAAATGACTTTGATACGTTTTAACCATAGGTTTCTCAGTTGCAATATGAGACAGATAAGAAAATTTTGTCTCATGTATAAAAGAAGGGGGATGAATATCTATAGGTCTAACAGGATTTTTGAGCTGTTGTAATACATTGCGTGAACTGGTATTGGTTTGGGTGGATATTTTAGGTTTAAGAGCTCGTTTTAATTGTATACATTCAGTGGATTGATTTTTGGTAGTAGTTGTAGTAAAAATAGCTCTTCCTTGTCTGTTAACAATAAGAATGTTATGCATCGTGAAGATACATCGACCATTGAGAGGCGGTAATTCTTTAAGATCATCGAGGGAGTCAGAAAGAGCAATTGCTATAGCTATATAATCATGAGTCCTATGTGTCGATAATGGTTCACAGTATGACAATCGATTATTTCTTATTTGTAAGAGCCGTTGCTGAGATTTAATTAACTGAGCATAATAAATACTCATTATATTGTTAATATCAAAGATTTTTAAATCCACTGAATTAAAATCATCCTTTTTTATAACTTTAATAAATCGTGAAGAAGGAGGAGCGCTTATTCCCTTTTCATTGTCATTCCATTGTTCGTTTTTTAATGGACGTTTATAGTAACCGTTTTCCAAAGGATATGGGAGACTTTCTACAAATTTTGTATAAATTTTAGTTAAATCGTCAACATTTATTTCATTTATTTCGTCTATTATTTCTTTAGTGTTAACCCAAACAATTTTAATATTTTGATCTATGAGATTTGATGGCATAGCTAAAATTTGTAACAAAATGTTGGGATTGGGTAAGATAACATTACCAGGGAAGAAAGATATGTTCTGTGTTTGTTTAATTTGGGGATAAATTTTGTAATTAATACCGAAACTAGATAGAGCATGCCAGAAATATCCTAAATTATAGGTGTGTATTCCAATGTTATTATGACACATTTCATTATAATGAAAATCATTTAAAGTTTCCCGAAAGATTAAACCCATTTTCACATACAAACATGGTTGGCATATGGCAGATAAACTTATATAGGTATTGGATTTGGATAATTTTTCTTGGGCTTTCATATAGAGTTGTTCAAGTTGAAGTAAATAATAATCTTTATCTTCTGTTTTTACATTAGGTAAAATTGCATGTTTACAAATACATTGAGTACCTATCATATTTATTTGTTCTCTAATCATCGTTCTAATTAAATTATGTTGGGGTGAATCATCATTAATTTTAGAAATGATATTAATGACATCAGAATTAACTATCGGATTTTTTATTGAAAGTGATGATGTCGGTGATTGAGGTAAAGATGAAGACATTTATTTACCTTTTTATTTTAATTTATAATAAAAAATATATGAAAATATGAATAGTCCTGTAGGGATTCCAAATACAACCAATCCTGTACAATCACCAAACCCACTATCAAACCCATCACCAAACCAACCAGCACAAAACCAACAAACAAACACCATAACACAACAATCAGTAGTTGGTCTAACTCCGAATTCATCTATAACATCAATAATGGCCAATCCAAAAGTTAATCCAGAAATATCTGAAGTTCTTTCCAAAATTCAAGATATGACTAGATATATCAGTGACCCTAACCAACGTGCTTCTTTCATAAAAGCTTTGGGTCAACAGTTAAATATGATTGGTAATTCTTCTAAATGTGTTTGTATTCACGCTCTATTTCCTGACCTAAAATATGAAGAAAAAGATTATCATTTACAACAAATTGAAGATTTGTATAGAAAAGCACGGGAAAAACCAGTACATAATATTTATAAAAGTTTGTCTGCTATATGTCCACCCTGTTTATATCTAAAAATGGGTTTGTTATCAACAGACGTGGTGAAAGATTTTAAAGACTCATTTTGTTCCAACAAAACTGGACCTCATAAAACTTATAATTTAGGACCAATGGCTCATGTCTTAACAAGTTATAATGTTAATCAAAAAGTCTATCCTAACATGCAAAATGCTATGAATATATCTTTTCATCCAGGTAATATTCTAATCCCTGATTCAAAAATCTTTTTACAGATGTTAGCTATGCCATCAAATCTCATAGATCAGGGGGTTAAAGTAATTTGGGTTGATACAGAGGAAACTGTTCCTTGCAATAATAATAACATTAAAGACCAATTGGAATGTTATGAAAAGTTTATGAACGCTCTCCCTGCTTCTCTTGATAATGGTTATTACAAAGGTGAGCCTAGACCAACTGACAAGATTAAATTAATAACTTCTCCACCTCATAAATTTGTTAAAGCAGCTAAAGGTGAAGAAAATTTAGTTTTACTAAAAATTTTTGATGTAAATTCAGTTTTAAACATATATTATTCTCAACTAATTCAATCACAGCGACGTTTACAAGCGAAAACTATAACAGATAATGATGGAAGTAGATTATATTTGAATCGAACCAATTTTGCTTGTTATGAACCCTTGTCCACACATCGAATACATGATTTTCTAGCCATAGCGGTTGCCCTCTCGAATAATCCGGAAGATCTTAAAAAATACCCTCCACTCAATAATGAGTGTATCACTACTCCACATAATATTCTCATCATTAATAATAAAGGGAAGGCCGTTTTTACTGACAGTACTGAACCTAAATCAACTACAGCCTGTGAAAAATTGAAACGAGGACTTAAAGATGGTACTAAATATCCACCTCATAAACGATTTGTAAATACAGCACATACCATGACACCTAATACAAATCTCAAACCTGGAGATCCTATTAAACCAGACAGTTTTCCTGACTTAAATACTACCACTTCTCCTGATCTCGCTGATATTGCTATGGAGAAACATATTAATGATTCGGAAATGTTTCGTAAGAATTTAAAAGCAAATATAGACAATTTGAAAAATTACTTTTCAGAGTTTAATGATGACCTGAATAAACCTGTTGATATAAATAATGTTAATTATTCTATTTTTGATATTGCCATTGGAATGTCTCCCTCAAAAATACTCGATATTAATCATAATCTTGCAGGTGAAAAACCCAATGGTATTGATATATTTTCAGACTATCCCGAAAATGGCACAAATATTCTTGAAATAGCATCGCCTAATGTAGTATATTCAGATCAAATCGGTTTTGTTACTCTCAAGAGCCTATGTTCTAATGAGATGTTAGTATTAAAAAATACCATTGCCCATTTGCAAAATATTATGAATCGCAGTGTTGGGGTATTTAGGAAATTTGAAGTAACACCGGGAAACAACATTACAACTCTTCAACCTAATTATTTAGTACAAATACGAGATCCTTCTGAATATCTTCAAGTTGTTGATAAAACTATAAAAGCAGATACATCCATCCCCAACTTCCAAATAGAACCTCCTAATGATGTACATCATATACCACAAGATTTGTGCGATTCAATGTCATTTAATCAGTATGTAAATTTGTATACCCCACCTAAAACACAAGGATGTATATGGTAATTTATATTATAATTAAAACTTTTCAATTATATTAATAATTTAATATATTGTTTGTTTATTGGCAATTACCCAAAATACTTAGTTGTTGTTTTTTATTTTTTATGAATTACCCTCTAATATTTTTTTTTGTTTTGGTTATTATAAAAAAAAATGAACATTTATATATTTGTTGTTGGTATATGTTTACTAATTATTTTATTTTTAATGTGGATGAGAATCCAATCCACAAACAGCGACACCATCTCTCCACAATCAGAAGATGTCAGTGCCACCCTCCCAACAGCACGTGCCACTGTCACCACCTCCACCAGCACTCCAGCTGCTGACGACAGCGGTGCTACTGTCACCACCTCCACCTCCACCAGCACTCCAGCTGCTGACGACAGCGGTGCCACTGTCACCACCTCCACCTCCACCAGCACTCCAGCTGCTGACGACAGCGGTGCCACTGTCACCACCTCCACCTCCACCAGCACTCCAGCTGCTGACGACAGCGGTGCCACTGTCACCACCTCCACCTCCACCAGCACTCCAGCTGCTGACGACAGCGGTGCCACTGTCACCACCTCCACCTCCACCAGCACTCCAGCTGCTGACGACAGCGGTGCCACTGTCACCACCTCCACCTCCACCAGCACTCCAGCTACTAACGCAGAGACGAGGACTTTGGGGGGTAAGGGGTGGGATTTTGCTCTGGATGGGTAAGGGGAGGGGGGGTGTTAAGGTGGGTCGCCGAAAACGGAGATTCGAACTCAAAAGGCGGGCTAGGATCCGTCCCTGATCCGACACAGAGACAGAACGGAGAGACGACCCACTGTGGCAGGGTGAGGCGTCGAGAGAGTCCTTCCCACAATTTTTTTAATAAATGGCTAAGAATTATTGAACATTGAGACGTTTCGTTTAGCATATTATAAAAAAAAATAATAGACATATGTAGCAGCCAGAAAGCCACACCTGGACCACTATGCTAGGCCCGACCTGCCCAACGAGGCAAGTTCCCCTGAATCTATATATTTTTCCAATTTTCCTCTATGAAGTGATAAATCTGTACATTTCACCATGCACAAGTTAATTAGGTTAGGGGCTAGGTTAGGTTCGGTTCGGTCATATATCTATGTTAGTTTTAACTCAAATTTCCAATAATCAACCCATACATAATGAAATGGACAGATTCATCTCTTCACAAGAAAAAAAAATTGAAAAAAATATAAATTCATGAAAACTCGGCCCATCAGGCAAATCGGGTCTTGCACAGTAGGCCAAATACAACGTTCTGGGAACCAGGCACGACATATAAATATATATATATATATATATATATATATATATATATATATATATATATATATATATATATATATATATATATTTATTTTGGTGGTTGTTATTGTTTTTTGTAATAGGTTTAAATGGGTTTCAGGAGACCTACCCGTTGTTTGTTTCTTCCTCTGTATGTGTCGTTTTACCCACTCACTTAGGATCCATTATTGAGAATAAGGATTTGATGAATATCTCTTTAGTAACTTGTAACTTACATTCGAATTACCATTCTCCCAGAGTTTTTATTATTATTATTATTATTATTATTATTATTATTATATTAGGCATACCACCACCTTCAATTAATAAATATACAGTTAGATCTTAGAAATTGTAAACATTATAGAATATGAATTTTGTATATAATATGAATTTTGTATATATCAAATTTAATATATTTCTATTTACAACACACACACACCCACACACACACACACACACACACACACACACACACTGTAGGTTTTTATAATTATAATTAAAAAATTTAGGTAATTTTATGATCAGTATTGATTACACTTGTATTAAAAAAATAAAGCAAGCACCTGTTTCTATGACTTGGTAAATGTCATACATTACAACAAATTTTTTTCGAATACTTTATTAAATTTACTGTGCTTCAAAATTCATTTGGTCTCTTTCTTCATGGTTTATAATTTTATATGTATTAATCGTTGTAAAAATCACGAGAATTACTGCAATTAGCCCAGCAATGGCATGATGTGACCCCATAACATATTTCATGTGATCATCAGATTTAACTGAATCCATAAATGGTATTTTATCATATACATTCATAAAAGATGTTATTGTAATAAACAAACATAAGATAATTAATATAATAAGTATAAAATATGTGAATATTTTATTACCGAACATATCTTTTTTTGTTCTTTTTTATATAGGAGAAAAATAATAAAATGACTATGAAATTTAATTATAATTTAATAATTTAATAGATGTATAAGCTGTTTAGCTGGAGGAACGATTTTTTGGGCATAAGAAACAATTGATTTATATTGATATTGATGGTAAGTTAAGATAAATGTAATTAATAAAAGAGCCATAATAGCAATTACTAATGACATTAATGATTTGGAAATATTTGTTCCCAAAAGATAAAAGGTGGCTAATAAACCAACCAAAAAAGACAGATACATAATAGAAAGGGACCAATTTGTTTTTTTCTTAACGACATTCATTTTTTCCTGTGATATTTCCTTATTATCATGTGTCTCATTAATTGTGGGAGTTGTTAATGTGGTTGGTATTGGATTCCAATAAGATTCTTCATGTACTCTATTAGCTATTCTCAAATCCATAACATGAGGTTGAGGTAGTAACTGAGGAAGTTGTTGATGATTCTCGCCTGAAGCCGTTGTTGTTGTTGTTGTTGAAAGATGAGGATGTACCATTTTATTTAACGATTTTCTTTTATTTTTTTAATTATAGTTTTAATTAATGTTTCACTATTGAAGGGTATTAGTGTTTTGAGTCGATGGCTGTTTATATGTATTAGGGCTTCTTCAAGTGGGAAATAACAGGCAATTTTTTCTTCATCTAAGCGATGACTGAAAGGAAAACGATGCATATAATTCTTAATTGCACGGTTGTTGGTCTTCTTATCATTTAGGTTGAAAATACATCCTAAAGTTCCAAGTATCCAATTTAAACATCGAGACCGAGAGTGCGTAAATTGAATTAAATTATTTGCATTTTCAGTTTCAATTAAAATACTATAATCACACTGATAGGTTTTACCATTCAGTGCTATCCATTCCTCTGATATCATTGGTAAATTATATTGGTTATTATGAATCATCCCCAATTTAATTCTTTTAATAATTGGTATAAAATCTAAATGAAAACAATGTGTTTCTTCCATAAACTCTCTAATTTGGGTAATTATCGGAATCTTTTGATCAATTTTTTCAGGTTGACCACGAGGAAGTGTATACTCTCCCTCTATTGTATTTCCATTACCAAACATATGTTGATATAAATTAACATATTCGGCTTGACTCATGGGGGACGAATTTTCAAAAATAATAACATTTTTCGTTTTATCATTCCATTTATGTCGATAACTTTTATTATTAAGATACGAAATATAAAAGTATGATGGAGAATGTAACATTAGGATTTTACATTTTTTTAATATAACTTTTTCGTCTGTACTAAAACATTGACTGGCATCTACATATAAAAGCCCTAAAGATTTTTTAGTTTTATTATCATAATTTAATTGGTTTGGTTTTAATTGTATTAATGGCATATTTATAGTGGGAGGAAGATGTGCATTTTTGTAATAAAAATCAGTTTCTTTACAATACTGAGATGACATACTGACTATTTTGTATATAAAAATGAATGGTGTTTATATAATAATTTATATATTTTTTGTATTCTAACGGAACATGGATTATATTCATTAATGTGTAGTAGGGAGTGGTGGTGGTGGTGTGGTAAGGTTGTTGGGGTTGTGGTGAGGTGGTGGTGGTGGTGGTGATGGTAGCGGCGGTGGCGGTGTTTGGGTTGTTGTGTTGGTTGGGTTTTGGAAGGGTGGTGGTGGTGGTGGTGGTGGTGGTGGTGGTGGTGGTGGCAGTGTTTGGGTTGTTGTGTTGGTTAGGTTTTGGGAGGGTGGTGGTGGTGGTGGTGGCAGTGTTTGGGTTATTGTTTGGGTTGTTGTGTTGGTTAGGTTTTGGGAGGGTGGTGGTGGTGGTGGTGGTGGTGGTGGTGGTGGCAGTGTTTGGGTTATTGTTTGGGTTGTTGTGGGGGTGGTGGTGGTGGCAGTGTTTGGGTTATTGTTTGGGTTGTTGTGGGGGTTGTTGTGTTGGTGGGGTTTGGGTTATTGTTTGGGTTGTTGTGGGGGTTGTTGTGTTGGTGGGGTTCGGGTTATTGTTTGGGTTGTTGTGGGGGTTGTTGTGTTGGTGGGGTTTGGGTTATTGTTTGGGTTGTTGTGGGGGTGGTGGTGGTGGCAGTGTTTGGGTTATTGTTTGGGTTGTTGTGGGGGTTGTTGTGTTGGTGGGGTTTGGGTTATTGTTTGGGTTGTTGTGGGGGTTGTTGTGTTGGTGGGGTTCGGGTTATTGTTTGGGTTGTTGTGGGGGTTGTTGTGTTGGTGGGGTTTGGGTTATTGTTTGGGTTGTTGTGGGGGTTGTTGTGTTGGTGGGGTTTGGGTAGGGTGATGGTGGGGGTGTTGTTTGGGTTGTGGTAGTTTCCATATCTTTTATTATTTGAGGAAAATTTTTTACCAAAATTTTCCCAAATTGTTTTTCCTGACATTTATACCGAAATAAAATATATGAAAACAATACTGCAAATTCTTTTTTTTCTATAGTTTCTTTTACAATACTATGTATAATATCTCGAGGTATATTATCATGGTAAATGGTTTGGCATATGGTATCCATTCCTTCAATTAAAGATTGAATTAGATTTTTTTTATCATTTACAGATACCTCTCGAAATTTTCGTATTGTAATCTCAATTTTGTTCGAGGATAAATCCATGAAACTTTTCAGAAAGCTACATTCCGGATTCCATTGAATATGAAGAAGTAGAGGCTTGTCAGAAATGTCAAAATTCCATAGCCCAAGATTACAAAAAGCACATTTCACATGATCACTAAGACCTGTATAAAAGAATCCAGCTGAACTTAGATCTTCTGAGTTTGGTAATGTAAGTGGCCATGTGCTAAAACTTTCCAGGCGATTTTTACAATCTTCATATGTTCGATCGACACTGGGACAATGAGGTGACAATGAGAGGACTAAATTTGATTGCAGAATAACTTCACATAACTCTAAAGGGACATTACCAACGGGTTTTCCCATGATAAATGGACAATAAGGAACTCTTTGTCTATGTTTATTATGTGGAATATCGTTTATTTGCCAGTTCTTGATAACTGTATTGAAGAAAATACATGCACATGCATCGTTTCTTTTAAGATAAAAAAATCCATCCCTAGCTAAATTTAGAGGGGAAATCCATGGGAATTTCCAATTGTTAAATGTGTCTAGACGTGCACTTTCAAACTTCAAAAAAAAAATGTTGTTAAACATTCTGATAGGTGTTTTAATTTGTGAAATAAATGTACAATTATGTTCTGGATATACAATTGCATTACTATTTATATTGAATGTAAGTGACAAATGACACTTTATACATTTCCATAGATTTTCTTGTTTGTTATAATAAAACCCATTTCGTTTTAAAATGTTTAAATTTATTTTGAAATTTAAACCTTCTAATGTTTTCATGCTATGTTGTCCACTCATTTTGGTATGTAATTAATGAATGGTAAATTTATTAAATCCGTCTGACCATATTATATATTTTACTAGGCATGGCATTATATATATTTTTTTTTTATTTATATTTCGAGATTCTACAGGTTTACAGTAAAGGCTTCAAACTCTTCTTTTCAATTCCTTTTCAAGTCAAATTCCATTATCATCACTAGTGTTCTAGGCGATTTGTAAAAAAAAAAAAAAAACTTGGTGCTTATATAATAAACATATTGAAATAAAATTAAAATAGTGATAGGATGATATCAGAGCAAAAGAAAAACGAAGAATTTTGCAGCAAACATGAATTTGAATTAAAAATTAGCCAAATGTTGGAAAAAGGTGGGCCTGGGAGTCGGAAAATTTTTACTCGAGAAAAATTAGCACAATATATTGAGGAAGTCAAAAATGCTAAATTGAAACTGAATTGGAAATCTTCTCATGAATATGATCTATTGTCTCGATATGATGTCAAAAATCTATTTGGGGATGATGTCTTAGTAACCATCGACGAAACTGAACGAAGAATGAAGCGGGGGACAAAGCGTAAACTGACCAGTGACAATCGTCATTCTACTACCGCTGTAACAACAACAACAACAACAGGAGCAACAACAGCTGATCCTGGCCGGATGTGTCGTCGTTTCATACATCAAGGGCAATTGTATGATACGATTTATGATGCACACAGAGCAGTTTGTCACGGAGGAGAAAAAAGAACTTATTTTGAAGCAAGTAAAACTATCGCTAACGTCACTCAACAATCGGTGAAACTCTTTATTTCACTCTGCCACATATGTAATTTGAAACGACTTCCTCGACGAAAAAAGGGGGTAATACGGCCCATTGTATCGACCAGTTTTGCGGAGCGAGGACAAATGGATTTAATAAATATGCAAAAAGAAGGAGGATGTGTGTATAAATATATTTTACATTATCAAGATCATTTAACAAAGTTTTCGGTTTTACGAGCTCTTCGCAGTAAACGGGCGATTGAAGTGGCACGCCACTTACTCGATATATTTGCTCTCTTGGGAGCCCCACGAATTCTGCAGAGCGATAACGGCCGTGAATTTGTGGCAGAGGTGATTCAAGAGCTAAAAAACGAAATGTGGCCCAACATGCTCCTCATTAATAGCAAACCTCGTCATCCACAGAGCCAAGGGAGCATTGAACGTGCGAATGGGGATGTAATCAAAATGCTTGGCAGTTGGATGTGTGAGAATCAAACGCGAGATTGGTCAGCTGGACTTCCCTTTGTGCAATTCACCAAAAACACAGCATATTCACGTGGAATTGGCATATCGCCTTACAAGGCAGTTTTTGGTATAGAACCACCAATATATATGAATAATAATACACCTTCATTAATAAAGATGATGCAATTGAAATTAAGAGAAAAATAGAGGTGATGAGTTAATAGTACATTATTTCTTCAAATTTATTTATGTTAGTTAAAATGCACGTGCTAAATATCAAGGTTCATTATTAATTTATTTTTGTTTTTGTTTTTGTTTTTGTTTTAGGATACGAGAAGTTTGACTGAACTAAAAGTTGGTTGGGAATGAAAAAGACTAAAGGAAACTAGTACTAGTGTCCCCCCCCCCCCCAAAAAAAAAAAAATATAAAAAACATACCTCATAAACCCAAAATGGTTCTGGATGGGTTCTACTGAAGATGGATGGGTACCCAGCATCATCACAATTGAAATTCATAATGCAAATATTGGATATAGGTTCGATGATAACTAAATTGTTTGTTGAACTAGTTTCCAACATTGACCATCATATATAGTAATCAACTCAAAATTGGTATGGACCAGGGGAATCGGACTGTCTAATTAAAACAAAGCAAAGCAATGCGATGGTCAGAGATAGATGTTGATGTAATGTGATTTCTGCCCAGTGCTCGGAATGTCAAAGTGAAGAAATTCAAAGAAGCGCGGGTAAACGGCGTGAGTCATATATCATATAGTGGGGAGTTGATGATTGAGATTCATTCAATAGGCCGTTACTTAACATATATTATATTAACCTAACCTAACCTATGTTAGGTTAGGTTATGTAGGGTTGGTTAGGTTCGGTCATATATCTACGTTAATTTTAACTCCAATAATTTTTTTTTAACTCATACATAATGAAATGGGTAGCTTTATCATTTCATAAGAAAAAAATTAGAGAAAACATATAAATTCGTGAAAACTTGGCTTATTAGGCAAATCAGACCTTACATAGTAGGCTGAGAAGTCCGTTCTGGCTACTAGGTACCACATATATCCAACTCGAATTGATATACTCTCTGTAGTGATACTTTTTTTTAAATAATATTTACAATAAGAATAAAGGTATTAAAAAAAAATATAATATAATATCATTTCTATACTACTTATTATTAAAATACTTATTTGTCAATTTAATTATATGGAGAATAAATGTGAATTGCTATATTCAATATCATAACCAGATTGTATTAACATGTGATACAAATAATACAACTGTAAATTATTTAAATTTGTGGTGTCAATTTTCCAATTTGGTGATAGATGAATAGGATTTTCTTTATAATAGTTAATCAATGCATCATGAAAAATTTGCTCATTCGGCATTAAAATAAGTTGTTTGTAAATTGCATCTGAAATTTTATTTGGACATTTTGAAGAATTATAATACGGGATAACCATATTATTAATGATCATAAAAGCTAATTTGAAAGGTGAATTGGAATTATGAAAGTTGTTTTTATAATTTGAAACTTTTTCTTGTATAAATTGAACATATTTTCGTTTTTCTTCTTCATCATTTTGATTATTAATAAATATGTTTGTTTGATCCTCCACAATCATTAAATTTTCAGTATTATCTTCTTTGAATGGTGGCAGTGGCGATTGTTGCGGTGCCGGTTGCAGTTGTGATTGTTGCGGTGTCGGTTGCAGTGGTGATTGTTGCGGTGTCGGTTGCAGTGGTGATTGTTGCGGTGTCGGTTGCAGTGGTGATTGTTGCGGTGTCGGTTGCAGTGGTGATTGTGGCGGAGTCGGTGTCGGTGGTGATTGTGGTAGTGATGGTGATGGTAGGTGTGATAGGTCAGAATCCATTTTAAGGATTGATTTTGGGATTTTTTTTTATACATTTTATATATATATAAAAAAAAAGAGGGGCTGGATTTTTATTATAGAAAGAGACATTATACTAAGATGGTAAACCAATGTTTTTAAGTAGGGGTGGTGGTGGTGGTGGTGGTGGTGGTGTTGCTGCTGCTTTTGGTAATATACCTTCATCTTGATTGATAAACGTTACAATTTCATCCTTTTTTCCCGGTTTGAATGATGTCAGTTAAGAGATGGGGATTTCGGGTTCTTAAACAATATTATCATTAGTCATCAATATCACTAAAAATACGAAAGTAATTCCCTTCGTCACATGATTCCGTGTTAATATGTCACAAAAAATTATTCCTGTTTGGTGTATTCATGTTTAATCTTTTGCTGGTTTATATACCATTCTTCATAAACTTCCAACTTTCTAGTTAATTTCAAATGTATTTTTTTTATACATTAGATGTCTATATGATTTAAAACAGTGTTGCCTTATCTAGATTTAAATAACCAAGTGTGTATATATGCTTGTGGGTGCCGGATGTCAAAGAGTGACTGAGCGGAGGAGCTGTGTGTGTGTGTGTGTGTGTGTGTGTGTCTTTGTGTGTCTTTGTGTCTTTGTGTGTGTGTGTGTGTGTCTTTGTGTCTTTGTGTGTGTCTTTGTGTGTGTCTTTATGTGTGTTTAAGTGTGTGTTTTTGTGTCGTTGTGTGTGTCTTTATGTGTGTTTAAGTGTGTGTGTTTTTGTGTCTTTGTGTGTGTGTGTGTCTTTGTGTGTGTGTGTCGTTGTGTGTGTGTGTCTTTATGTGTGTTTAAGTGTGTGTGTCTTTGTGTCTTTGTGTGTGTGTGTGTGTGTCTTTGTGTGTGTGTCGTTGTGTGTGTGTGTGTGTCTTTGTGTGTGTCTTTGTGTGTGTCTTTGTGTGTGTCTTTGTGTGTGTGTCGTTGTGTGTGTGTGTGTGTCTTTGTGTGTGTCTTTGTGTGTGTCTTTGTGTGTGTCTTTGTGTGTGTCTTTGTGTGTGTGTGTGTGTGTGTGTGTGTGTGTGTCTTTGTGTGTGTCTTTGTGTGTGTCTTTGTGTCTTTGTGTCTTTGTGTGTGTGTGTGTCTCTTTGTGTGTGTAAGTGTGTGTGTGTGTGTGTCTTTGTGTGTGTGTGTGTGTGTGTGTGTGTCTTTGTGTCTTTGTGTGTGTGTGTGTGTGTGTGTGTGTGTCTTTGTGTCTTTGTGTGTGTGTGTGTGTGTGTGTCTTTGTGTCTTTGTGTGTGTGTGTGTGTGTGTGTCTTTGTGTGTGTGTGTGTGTCTTTGTGTGTGTAAGTGTGTGTGTGTGTGTGTGTGTAAGTGTGTGTGTGTCGTTGTGTGTGTGTGTGTGTGTGTCTTTGTGTTGGTGTGGGTGTGTGTCTTTGTGTTGGTGTGGGTGGGTGTGTGTGTGTGTGTGTGTGTGTGTGTGTGTGTGTGTGTGTGTGTGTGTGTGTCTTTGTGTTGGTGTGGGTGGGTGTGTGTGTGTGTGTGTGTGTGTGTGTGTGTGTGTGTGTGTGTGTGTCTTTGTGTGTGTGTGTGTGTCTTTGTGTGTGTAAGTGTGTGTGTGTGTGTGTGTGTAAGTGTGTGTGTGTCGTTGTGTGTGTGTGTGTGTGTGTGTCTTTGTGTTGGTGTGGGTTTGTGTCTTTGTGTTGGTGTGGGTGGGTGTGTGTGTGTGTGTGTGTGTGTGTGTGTGTGTGTGTGTGTGTGTGTGTGTGTGTGTGTGTCTTTGTGTGTGTGTGTGTGTCTTTGTGTGTGTAAGTGTGTGTGTGTGTGTGTGTGTGTGTGTGTGTGTGTGTGTGTGTGTGTGTGTCTTTGTGTGTGTGTGTGTGTCTTTGTGTGTGTAAGTGTGTGTGTGTGTGTGTGTGTAAGTGTGTGTGTGTCGTTGTGTGTGTGTGTGTGTGTGTGTCTTTGTGTTGGTGTGGGTGTGTGTCTTTGTGTTGGTGTGGGTGGGTGTGTGTGTGTGTGTGTGTGTGTGTGTGTGTGTGTGTGTGTCTTTGTGTGTGTGTGTGTGTCTTTGTGTGTGTAAGTGTGTGTGTGTGTGTGTGTGTAAGTGTGTGTGTGTCGTTGTGTGTGTGTGTGTGTGTGTGTCTTTGTGTTGGTGTGGGTGTGTGTCTTTGTGTTGGTGTGGGTGGGGTGTGTGTGTGTGTGTGTGTGTGTGTGTGTGTGTGTGTGTGTGTGTGTGTGTGTTGTATTAAAGGAGGTGGGATCCGAGCAGTATCTCAATTCTCATCCTGCGTTTCTTTGGATATTACTACAGTGAACTTCTAAAAGTTATACTTACAACCATTGTTGTGTAGTATATTAACATTTACTAAGGCGTAAATAAGGCGTAAGTATTTCAGTTTGTTTTTTCTTTTTTTTTTCTTTCTTTTTTTTAAGTAGTAGATAACTTTCAATTTTTGATTGAGATTGTTTCTGTTTCTCCTTGAATAGATTGATGATCATCTTAGTCTATTTCAATACACCAGACTATTTCAATTATAATATATATATTTTTCAGGTTGGGAAAAATGAACCAAATGGATATTGGTAATGGGGAAGAAGTTGGCATTGAGAAATTGGGAAATGATGAAGAGAGGAAAGTAAATGAAGGAGGAGTTGAAGATGAAAAGGGAGATGAAGAAAGGGGAGAAGATGAAGATAAAAAGGTAACTGAAGAGGAAGATAAAGATATAAAGGTAATTGAAGAAGAAGATGAAGATATAAAGGTAATTGAAGAAGAAGATGAAGATAAAAAGGTAAATGAAGAGGAATATGAAAAAATCAAGTTTTTTATAAATAAATTTGACGCTCCATTTAAATATGATTCTAATTTTAAAAAATTTAAAGAATTGCAAAGTGAGCTAGATAGGATATTTCTTGAAACTAAATGTAAAGTTGAATGCTTAGAAAAATGTACATTCACTAAAGAAGAATTATCCGAATCCGGATTTCAAGATTTTATTAAATATGACCATATGGACCGGATATATAATTATTTCATTTATTATGGTTGGTATTTCACCATAACAGCAAGAATTAAGTATAATAATTGTTGGGTATATGTTCACATATATTATGTTTATGCAAACAATTGTTGTAATATGTGGGTTACTGAGGATGCTCAAATATTTCTTAAATTTCTTGTCAATGAATTTTTTCATCCAAGTAAACCCCATTCCGAAGAAATTTGGTTAGCTATGAAAAATGATAACTTAAATGTAGAGAAACCTCCACAATATACATATTAAGTTTTATCATGATGAGATGATGTAAAATAGGATTGAATGTTTTTTGAAGATAAAAAACACTAACGCAATATTACCAGATTTTCTATGGTGGATGTGAAGGTCCTAATTCCACATACATCAAGTTAATATCTTGTGATGACCATGAATTCATCATTAAAGGAAAGATGCCTTCACCTCAAATTTAATTCAAGCTATGATGTCAAGTTCAACAACGTGTATTGAACAGGAAAAAAATGAAATCCATTTTAAAACAATTCCGTAAGTATAAAGCTGTTAGAACAAAGTGTTATTATATAAACTGTTATATTTAGAGATTAACTGTTATTTAGAGAAACATATAAACTGTATATAATAAATAAATAATTATAATACTTTTATTTTTTATTATTTCTTCATCATATCCTTCAAAATGTCATATCACCAAATACTCAAT